>NC_059274.1:12436351-12461351 GCF_017591435.1 Portunus trituberculatus
TCATTAAAAAGTTACCACAGAGAGAGAGAGAGAGAGAGAGAGAGAGAGGCGTTGCAGGAATTAACAACTACTACTACTACTACTACTACTACTACTACTATAGCAACAAGTACAACCTCTACTATCACTACTACTGCCACTACTGCTTCTGCTACTACTACTACTACTACTACTACTACTACTACTACTACTACTACTACTACTACTACTACTACTACTACTACTACTACTACTACTACTACTTTATTACCAGTTCTATTACCATTACTATTGTTGCATTTTCTAGAGAGAGAGAGAGAGAGAGAGAGAGAGAGAGAGAGAGAGAGAGAGAGAGAGAGATGAGGAGAAAACGAGGGAAAAGAATTAAAAGAAAAAAACCTAACCAATCAACAGCTAGGAGGCATCGCTTTTTTCCAACCAATCAGGACGCCTCTCTTGCTCCGTCGCCTCGCCCTCTGTCGGTCCATTTTTTCGCCGCTAATTGAAGGGCGATATCATTATTTACCGCGAATGACGTAATAATGGGGGGATAATGACTTGGGAAATGAAGAGACAGGGGCGGAGATGAGCGCCCTAGAGATGGAAATTGAAAGAAAACTAGGTCGGAAGAGACTGGCTTTCTGAATAGCGTGTCGTGGCGTGTCGTGTCGGAGGTGCTTGTGTGTGTGTGTGTGTGTGTGTGTGTGTGTGTTTCACTATTTGATCTGCTGCAGTCTCTGACGAGACAGCCAGACGTTACGGAACGAGCTCAGAGCTCATTATTTCCGATCTTCGGATAGGCCTGAGACCAGGCACACACCACACACCGGGACAACAAGGTCACAACTCCTCGATTTACATCCCGTACCTACTGTGTGTGTGTGTGTGTGTGTGTGTTTCAATGTTTGATCTGCTGCAGTCTCTGACGAGACAGCCAGACGTTACCCTACGGAACGAGCTCAGAGCTCATTATTTCCGATCTTCGGATAGGCCTGATCACCAGGCACACACACACACCGGGACAACAAGGTCACAACTCCTCGATTTACATCTCGTACCTACTCACTGCTAGGTGAACAGGGGCTACACGTGAAAGGAGACACACACAAATATCTCCACCCGGCCGGGGAATCGAACCCTGGTCCTCTGGCTTGTGAAGCCAGCGCTCTAACCTCTGAGCTACCGGGCGTGTGTGTGTGTGTGTGTGTTTGATGGGATGTGGGGGGTAGAAGAGACGGAGATGAAGCGCTGCGGTAGTGATGATAATAATGATAGTAGTAGTAGTAGTAGTAGTAGTAGTAGTAGTAATAGCATCAGCAGTGGTAGTTGTGGTTATTGTTGTAATGATGATAATAGTAGTAATAATAATGATAATAAGAATAATGGAAATAATAATAATAATAATATATAATAATAATAATTATTATTATTATTATTATCATTATTAATGCTAATAAAAATAATAATAATAATAATAATAATAATGATAGTACCTAATAATGATTACAGGTTTTGGGTATACCTTCCTAATATTACTAATTTTAGACACACACACACACACAGAGAGAGAGAGAGAGAGAGAGAGAGAGAGAGAGAGACAAACAGACAGACAGAGAGACAAAGTGTACAGAAACCATGGAAAAGAATAGAAAGAAACAGATAAAAAAAAGAGAAACAAATGAAACACATGAAAATTTGAAAAAGAAAACGAATAACAAAACATTTTCAACATCAGAAGCAAAAAATAAAGAGTCTTTGATGCTGACTTGTTTGAAGTTACGGTGGGAAAAGTAACACTCACTTGGAAATTCTGAGCGTCACATCGGTAAGCATTGAGACGCCTACCAGTTTTTTTTTTTTTCTTTTGTGTGTGTGTGTCTGTCTGTCTCCCTTTGAATAGTGGCCCCAAAATAGAAAGTAATAGGTCTCTGTTTTTCGTAATGTTCTATTTTATTTTCTGGTATCTCTTTCCGTTTGTCCTTGTTGCTATTCTTTGTGTATTTTTTTTTATTGATTTATTCATTATCAATGTAAGCAATCGTATAGTCTCCTTCCGTCCCTTCCCCACATCTATAGTCACTGGGCTGGCGTCATGTACGAGTTTGATCCTTTTGTATCTGTTCCTCTGTGACTCCATCCTCTACAGTGACGCTATTCCATCCCTCCACCTCACTCCTTGTCTCTCCCTGGGTCGTCTCTCCTCACACAGTTTCTGGTTCTAACTTAGTTTTCGTTACGGATTGAAAGCTTTTAGGGCAGCGATTTGTTCGCGCTACCTAAAGGCGCGTCATTTCAGTAATACATAGCTTGGTCCTTCCCTCAATGGCTCCAAGTAAAGCGGCCTGTGTTCCGCCTGCTAGTGACTGGTGTGGTGGTCTCCGCTGGTGTGGGGGAGCGTGCACATGTCTCCGCCGTGCTGGGCGGTACGTGGCCTCTGTGTCCTCATGTTACCAAATTATCGTCACGAGTGGTGTGTGTGTGTGTGTGTGTGTGGGCGGTGCTGAGTTTGCTGTCATCGGGTCTTCTAATTCCGGCCCATTGCTTTTCTTGCCGCCTGCATTTCGACAGGTCTGATTTATGGTCTAGTTGGTGGACATATTTTCATTTGATGGTGAATATTCGACTTGGAATTAATCATTGATGTTATCATAATTATAATTATTGTTATTACTATAATTATAATATTATTATCATTATTATTATCATTGTTATTCACTGTCATTATCACCACTATCATTAATATGTATTGGTGACCTGGTCCGTGTATCGCAGTGGTGGTGCCTGAGTGCCGCCGAGGATCATTACGATGTCAGGAAAAGAAATTATTGTGTCCTAATGTCTCGTATAGTGTCTCATGTTCCTGTGAGATGCTGTCTGACGGCGAGACGTCGGAAATGAACCAAACCAGTAGCGCGTGGCGCTGAGGGCGGCGCCTTGGTATGGTAGTGGCTTCAATCATAGACCGAACCAGCTGACCCCGCCGCAGAATGCGGTCTCTGCCACGTGTTTGAGAGGTTACCGGCAGATCACCTGGCGGCGCCTCCTCCTGCCCACCACTGCTCAGCACACCTGAAGACGAGGACAGCACCGCGTGGCCTTACCTGCGAGTTGGCTGTCGACGGCGTTGACCTGCGGCGCCGAGGACTCCTGAGGCTGCGGGCGTCCCAGGATGTCCTCGATGGTGTACACGCGGGAGGAGCGGGCGGGCGGCGGGCCCGTCGTCGGCGACAGCTGCGTCTCCATCTGCGGGAGCGGCGGCGGGGTGCGCTGGGAGTCCTGCGACTCTGGGGGAAGCGGAGAGGCAGACTTGAGGGAGCGCTCCATCATGGCGGCGGCACTGGAGTGTCACTTACGCACTCACACACTCAGACACACGCCGGCCGGCCTCCGCGAAGCTCAGGCCACACCTAGCGACTGGCCGGCCCGCGACACCGCTTATTTCGTTTATACCGCCGCCCGGGACCTGTAATCATTTCAACACTATTTACACGAACAATGCATACACACCTAATCCCTCGTGGTGTTGACCAATGAGAGCGCGGGTCGCAGCGAAACAGACCAATCAGCGCCTCGGACTGCCTGTGGTATTGGGATAATTCGCGGTTGGATAATAGTGACTCGGCGCGGCTGCCGGAGGAACGACGCTTCTCCTCCTCACCTTCACTTTTCTGCTCTTGTCTCCGGCGCCTCCAGCCCTCATAAGACACCTCCTTCAGAGTGTCGCGGCCCCAGAACACCTTTGAAGGCTGTAGCTCAGAGAGACGGGAAGAGCGGGAAACGAGACAAAACGCTCGCCGGTAACTGCACGGAGGCTCGGAGGGGGAGCGGGAGGGAGCTGCGAGGCTGCTGATTGGCTGACGGGAATACACGGAAGGTTGGCCAAATCCCGGCCCCCTAATGGATGCTTGTCCCCTTAATAATGACTATCTCGGCCCCATTGTGTGCGGGCGGACGCGACTCCTTGCTACCGAAATTAATACATAATCATCCTTAATTGCCATCTTCGCTTAAACTCTCCGCCGAGACGAGACCGCAGCCTGGCAGGGCCTCGCCAGCAGCGGGGCGCGGCGGCGAGGACGGAGACCGAGACGCTGCACGGGACAGAACACCAACCTCAGAAAAATGTCGCAACAGGACGTGGGTTATGGAGCTAAATTGAGCACTTGATGTTTTTACGTTCCACTCCGAGTCGACGGGGAATCGCAGCTTTTTGGGGCCTCGGCTCTGTGTGTATTCCCCGCTAATAAAGTTTCTCGCCTCGATGCTAGCACGGGCTATTTACACTGACCCCGGCCGAGGGATATTGACCTCTGCGGCGGGCCAGCGGTGGGGCGAGGAGGCGGAGCGTGGCTGTGGGTCCCTCTTGCCTCCCCCGCCCGACTCTATTGAGGGACGTGATCACGATATAAAGTGAAGAGCAAAGGATTGTTGAGTCTTATTTGTCGATCAGAAGTCAGTGAAAATGGCGAATGATGAATTTTGGAGTTGGGGGAAAGAGGGAGGGAGAGGGAGAGAAAGAGAGAGAGGAAGAAAGGGAAGGAGGGACAAGCAGGGAAGGGAAGGAGGAAGAGAGGATTTTCTCAATAGCTTTCCTCTACCTCCTTTTGCTACTGCCAGTGCTCCTCGTCTCTCTCTCTCTCTCTCTCTCTCTCTCTCTCTCTCTCTCTCTCTCTCTCTCTCTCTCTCTCCGTATACAAAAACTCAGTGAATATGGTTAAGAAATTCCAAATAACAAGGCAAAAAGTAGCACCCAGACGCCCCTTCCCTCCTCCTCCCCAAAGAAATCATGGGAGGAAGGAAAAAATGCCATGAAAGGAAATGCAAAAAACGTAAGCTTTGATAAATGTGAGGCAATGAAGCGACATTTCCTCAAGGTGGTAGGATAGGGGAAAAAAAGGCAGACACACATACACACACACACACACATACTCAGGCGGACCCACCAGACATAATTATTTACGCTCATACACACATACATACATACATAGATGTCTATACACGTGCTGTACCAGACGCTGCGGAAACTAGACACACACACACACACACACACACACACACACACACACAGCTTGGTAACATGTGTTGTGATAATGTTAATTTTGTATATTCTAGTAATGAAAATGTTAACTCGAAGTGTGTGTGTGTGTGTGTGTGTGTGTGTGTGTGTGTGTGTGTGTGTGTGTGTGTGTGTGTGTGTGTGTGTTCGTACATAGGACAGATTTCTTTACATATTTTCATTCATTCGTTCATTTATTTCATATTTGTTTGTTGTTTATCTATTTATTCATTTAATTTATCTATTCATTTTCTTTTACCTCCTTTTTTATTTTGTTCCTTTGGCAACGCGACAGGTTAACAGTTATATCTTTCTGTGTAACTGGTTGGTTGTCTGTCTATGTTTGTCTGTCTGTCTCCGTCTGGCTGGCTGTCTGGCTGGCTGTCTGTCTGGTTGTCTGGCTGGCTGACTGTCTTTCCTTGTGTCTGTCTGATTGGTTTACTTACTCGCTATTCGTCTGTCTGTGTCTTTGTTTGTCAGTATGAATGCCTGGTTGGCTGGTTAGTTCCTTCTCTGTCTGTCTGTCTCTAGTTTTATTCTCTCTCTCTCTCTCTCTCTCTCTCTCTCTCTCTCTCTCTCTCTCTCTCTCTCTCTCTCTCTCCATCCATTTCAAAAAGAACACGGCGCGTCCTCCCCCCGCAGTGTTTGCTCACACACTGAACATGACGCCTTAATGAACCCTGAGCCCTTCTCTCCTCTTTTTAATTAAAGGAAAAATATATGCCTTTAGGTTTTAGAAAATTCATTAAATTCTCACAAGAGTACATTTATACATTCCATTATTACGTTATTCTGTATTTGTTCTTAGTGTTTTAGATTCTACTATTACTTTTTGTTATTTTTTTTTCTTTTTTGTGGATCTTTCCTTTTTTTTCTTTTTTACTAAATGCTCCTCCGTTTTCTTCGTTTCACCCTCAACATTTTTTTTTTCCTCTTCTCTTCTTTTTCCCATTCTTTTTTTCCTTTTTCTTTTAATGCAATCCCAAATCACGTTTTCTCTCAACGTTCCATTTTCTTTCACTCCAACCCTCAGGCCAGCGTCAACTAATTCACATTTTTTATCAATTTAACTTCGCTTTCATTTTTTTGCCGAGCGACGATCAGTTTATTCAAGTCCATCCATTTTCTTTGGCCTGCCCTTCCCCTCCCAGCGTCCTTAATGTATGCCATTATCCACTCACAAAAAAATGGGATGCGAGTTGACTTTCCTCATTAGATATTCATTTGAGAGTCTTGTTATGTTGGTTTGTCCCGTTTTGGGCCCGTTAGTGAGTGAGAGAGAGAGAGAGAGAGAGAGAGAGAGAGAGAGAGAGAGAGAGAGAGAGAGAGAGAGAGAGAGAGCGAGAGACTTCATTCATCTTAATACATACAAAAGAAAAACACTAACTTAAAAAAAATTGCCACATTCTTCCTCTTTCCTCCCCCTTCCCCAGTTCCGCACAGTCCCCAGTCCCCGTCCCCGAGTCGTTGCCATGGGGATTACGTAACCCTGAGGGAGGGGATTTAATAGTCGTAAATAATTAAGGTCATCACCTCTTCATATGCAAGAGCTGTGGTGGCTTATAAAGGGCAAATTATAGGCCTCGACCCCATAATTTTCGCCTCTTCCTGCACCTCCTCCTCCACTATAGGCCAAGACACTCACTTCGATTCGGTATTAGGCTTATAGATGAGACGTGGAGGAGGAGGAGGAGGAGGAGGAAGAGGTGATTGTGCGATAGACAGATGATAACAACTTAGAATATTCTCTCGACAGTGTAACCCTCCCCTCTCTCCCACCACACACACACACACACACACACACATACACACACACAAGCACAATAACTTCCGGCCCTAAAGACTCACCCTGAAGGACTCTGGCTGAGGGATTTCGGTTCATCTTTAGGAAGTGTTACTCTCATTACCATAACAGTGACCAGCGGGTGTGTTTGTTGTCAGGAGGGAAGGCAGGAAGGAAGGCGCAAAGAGAAAGAGAAAGGAAGGGAAACGCTAAGGATAAGTGGGAGGAGAGAGAAAGGGAGGAAGAGAAGGGAAAACAGAAGATGAAGGGCAAAAGGAAGGAAGGAAGGAAGGAAGGTGTGGAGAAAGGAAAGAATAGGTAAAAGAATAGAATTGAGAAAGGAAGGGAAGGGAAACGCAGAGGATGAGAGAAAGGGAGAAAGAGAAGGGGAATAAGGAGTAAACAGAGGATGAAGGGGAAACGGAAGGAAGGAAGGAAGGAAGATGTGGAGAAAGGAAAGAATAGGTAAAAGAATAGGATTAAGGGAGAAAGGCAAAGGAAAGAAGGAAATAGAAGAGATGGGAAAGGGGAACAGAGAAAGAAGGAAGAGAGGAAAGAAGATGAAGAAAAAAAAGGAAAGAAGAGAGGAAATAATGACAGAGTATTGAGGGAGGAAATTGAAGGAGAAGAAGAGAGAAGTAGAGAGGGAGGGAAGAAAAAGAAAGAAGGAAAAGGAGAAGCAGACGACAGAATAAGGAAAGGAGGAAAATGAAAGGAAAGAAGACAGATAGAAAGAAGTTAGGAAAATTGAGAGGAACCACGATAAGAAAATAAAGAAAGAAGGAAGAGAGAAAACGGGAAATAATAACGGAAGAAAGAGAAAAATGCACATGGAAAGAGAAGTGAAAGAGAGAAAGAGAAAGAGAAGAAGAAAAGTGGGCTAAATGAAACGAAAACATGAAAAAAGTGTAGATGAGAGAGAGAGAGAGAGAGAGAGAGAGAGAGAGAGAGAGAGAGAGAGAGAGAGAGACTAAAGACCAGAAACAAACCGGTGAAATAAAACCTCATTCTCACCCACGCCTCTCTCTCTCTCTCTCTCTCTCTCTCTCTCTCCTTCAGCTGGTGGAGTCAATGGTCGTCTGATTATCCAGGAAACTCGTGAAATTTGCAGTACATCGCCCTGCCTCCCAGTTCACCAGCTCCCAGCGTTGCCACCTCGGAGTGAATGACAGGTGAACATTGGCAACACTGCGCTAATTACCTGCCTGGAGAGATGAGCACGTGTTGTTGTTGTTGTTGTTCTTCTTCTTCTTGTTATTATTATTATTGTTATTGTTATCATTGTTATTATTATTATTATTATTATTATTATTATTATTATTATTATTATTATTATTATTATTATTATTATTATTATTATTATTACTGTTATCATTATTATTGTTATTATCATTAATATTATTATTATTATTATTATTATTATTATTATTATTATTATTATTATTTTTATTATTATTATCATCATCATCATCATTACTACTACTACTACTACTACTACTACTACTACTACTATTACTAATACTAATACTATTACTACTACTACAACTGCAACTGGAACTACTAACACTACTACTACTACTACTACTACTACTACTACTATTATTATTATTCATGGTGTAGTAGTAGTAGTAGTAGTAATAATAGTAGTAGTTCTATTCATCTGTTCTTTTTCATTGTATCTTCTATTCTTTCATTTCTATTGGTGTTGTTATTTATTCATTAATCATTGTTCACTTGCATTGTGTTCATCCTTCATTTATGGATTTCATTTTTACTTCATTTCCAAAACTGAGTCAGAGTTTTCCTTTCACTTTTATAATTTGTAGGATTTCCATAATTTTTCTTTCCTTTTTTTTTTTTCTTGTTCATTTATTCTATTCCATTTCATTCTTTGCACTCACAGACACACACACACACACACACACACACACACACACACACACACACACACACACACACACACACACACACACACACACACACACACACACAGAGAGAGAGAGAGAGAGAGAGAGAGAGAGAGGTGCGGGGATAAAAATAGGATAATCCCACAGACGGAAAGAAGAAATCGATGTTATCAATTTTATCTCCAAGAATTACCAAGGCGATTATACTCTTGGAAACCTTACACAGGAATCTCTCTCTCTCTCTCTCTCTCTCTCTCTCTCTCTCTCTCTCTCTCTCTCTCTCTCTCTCTCTCTCTCTCTCTCTCATCTTTCTTCCTCCTCCTCCTCCTCCTCCTCCTCCTCCTCCTCCTCCTCCTCCTCCTCCTCCTCCTCCTCCTCCTCCTCCTCCTCCTCTCCCCACACTTCCCTCCTGATAGACAACTTCCGGCGAACCGTAATCCTTTGTAAATGATTTGTAAACAATTGATTTTTGTAGGATTACGAGGAAGCCGATTTCTCTCTCTCTCTCTCTCTCTCTCTCTCTCTCTCTCTCTCTCTCTCTCTCTCTCTCTCTCTCTCTCTCTCTCTAATTCCCCTCCATTCCCTCTTTTTCTTTGTCTCTTCTCTCTAACTTTCCCTCCATATCTTCTCTCCACCCTCCTTTATCCCTCCATAGTTTCCTCCTTCCTTTAGATTAAATGTAGCGGTTTATCAGTAACTGCCTCGTAAGGGCCAATAGGTCTGATGCTGTTTTTTGTTTGTGTTTTTCGTTTTTTTTCATTTGTGTTTCTGTTTTCTCATAAGTTTTGCATATTTTCTCTCCTTTCATTCCTTCGTTCCATCAGTCCGTTCTTTCCTTCCTTCCTTCCTTCTTCCCTCCTTCTCTTTGCGAGTTATTTATTCTTCAGCCTTCATCCTTCACTTCCTTCTTTTCTTTATCCTTTGTTTCCTTTCTCATGTTTTTCCTCATCTGAGTAACGCTATTTTTATCTATCCTTAGTCATTCTGTTCTCCATTCTCTCTCTCTCTCTCTCTCTCTCTCTCTCTCTCTCTCTCTCTCTCTCTCTCTCTCTCTCTATTTTTCCTCACGTTACCAAATCTACTTTTCTCTAACCCTCTGAGCAGTTTTCCCTCGTTCTCCTCTTCCCTCTCCTCCCTTCATGATTTTCCTCCTATCTTCTTCCCTCTCTTTTGTCTTTCCCTCACTCGCTGTTCTCCTTCCCTTCCCTCCTTAGATGCCCTCCCTCCTTCTTTCACTCCATTTTCCTCACTCTCTTCTTTGCTCTCTATTTTTCCTCGTCTTACCAACGCTATTTTCCTCGGTCATCCTCCTTCCTTCCCTCCTCCCTGGCTCCCTTCGCTGTCTCCCTCACCCTGTCGTTGCCTCCCACCCCCATCGCTGTCTCCCTCCTTCCCCGGGGTCTGGAAGGCGCTGGGCTGTGTAATGGAGCTCAGGGGGCGAGACGGACACGCCAGGGAACACTTAATAAAATAATTAGCGCGCCCCTGCCCGCTTAAACCACCAAGAAGCTTCATCCATGGCTTAGAGAGAGAGAGAGAGAGAGAGAGAGAGAGAGAGAGGATGGTGGGGTCATGTCTGTTGTGTGTTTTCAGAATGTTGTTGTTGTTTTGATTTGTTGGTGTTGTGATTGATTTAGAGCGAAATGATTTAACTAAGAAAGGAATAAAAAAGAAATGAATTAATTAATGAATAGAAAGATGGATAAATATGATTAAAAAGAAGGTAAACACACACACACACACACACAGCAAAGCGTTTACAGTAATGGAGGTTGAAATAAACTAAAAAAAATATTAATCAACAGGTTCATAATTAACAAGTAAACTAAAAAATACATAAATGCAGAAAATATTAGAATAGATACAATAGATACAATAAATAAGTTAGATTGTAATTAAAATGAAAAAAAAATAAAGAAAACAGAAATAAATAGAAAAATAATAAAAAAAAAAAAATGAATAAGAAAAACTGAATTGAAACAGGAAGAAAATAACCAACATAATAATTAAACCATCAATAAAAGAGAGAAATAAAAACATGAAAAAATTAAAGGGAAAATGATAAAAACAAGAATTAATAAAGAAAAATACATTAAAACAAAAGAAAATAACTAATAAAGAAAGGAAACAGATGTGAATTCAGAGAGAGAGAGAGAGAGAGAGAGAGAGAGAGAGAGAGAGAGAGCAACAATGAATTAAAAAGAAAACAGAACAAAAATAACAAAAAAGAACAATAAATTTAGAATGCAGATGGGAATTAAGATAAACACAAACAGGTGTGAGAGAGAGAGAGAGAGAGAGAGAGAGAGAGAGAGAGAGAGAGGGAGAGGGAAAGACAAGACAAAATACTAAAATTGCTTCATTCCTCCACGGACCTAATTAAGAGAGTGGCCACCTGACGGATTATCACTCACCTGCAATTATGACGGCTAACCAGACGCACCTGGAGAGTTAGGGCGCGGGATCATCTTATTAGCGTGGGCGGCGTGTGGGCGGGACGAACACTCCTCTGGCCTCCTCTCTCTCTCTCTCTCTCTCTCTCTCTCTCTCTCTCTCTCTCTCTCTCTCTCTCTCAGCACTTTCAATTTAAGTTATGTTTTTTTTTGTCCGTGTTTCTCTGTCTCTCTGTCTCTCTGTCTCTATCTCTGCCTTTCTCTGTCTCTCTGTTTCTCTGTCCCTGTCCCTGTCTCTGTCTGTCTGTCTGTCTGTCTGTCTGTCTGTCTCTCTCTCTCTCTCTCTCTCTCTCTCTCTCTCTCTCTCTCTCTCTCTCTCTCTCTCTCTCTGATCATCACCCCTACTCCTTATCCCTTCCCCCCTTCCATCTTTTCTCCCTCTCCGCCCACGTCACTTTCCTTCCTCTCGTTACATAGACATTCGGGGATCAATTACTTCTGACTCACGAGCAGCTATAGAGAAGCAAGAAGAGAAATTGATAGTTTGAGTAGGAAAGAATCTAAACTAAAGTGGAGAGCTTGATGACCGAATAATGACTGGCACCCACGCACCGCACACACATACTCTCTCTCTCTCTCTCTCTCTCTCTCTCTCTCTCTCTCTCTTATTATTTGATTAGTGACTTCTCTTTTGTCTGGTTTTCTTTCTTTTTGTCCATCCACACACACACACACACACACACACACACACACACACACACACACACACACACACACACACACACACACACACACACACACACACACACACATACTCAACGTATACACTAATTGATATACTGCATGGAATATGGAAGAATTAGAAGTGAAGAAGAGGAAAGCCAAAAAGGAGGAGGAGGAGGAGGAGGAAGGATGAGAGGAACGGGTAGGAAGGGAGATTAAAAGATAATAATTTGCAGCCACCGATGTGATAAAGAGAAAAATCCTTTAATTACACCAAGAGTCGCGACCCCTCTCTCTCTCTCTCTCTCTCTCTCTCTCTCTCTCTCTCTCTCTCTCTCTCTCTCTCTCTTTTCCTACTTTCTCCATATTTGTTCTCGATTTTCCATTATTTTTCCCTCGTTTCTTTTTTCAATTTGTTTGTTGCTCTCTCTCTCTCTCTCTCTCTCTCTCTCTCTCTCTCTCTCTCTCTCTCTCTCTCTCTCTCTCTCTCTCTCTCTCTCTCTCTCTCTCTCTCTCTCTCTCTCTCTCTCTCCACACAACAACAAAATAGTCATTGTTACCAGAACCAGCGGGAAATGAAACCTTACCATATGGCGCTCGTCTATCCTCTGATCTTGGCAACACTGATACCTTTTTCCTTTTTTCTTTCTTCCTCTACCCTCCCCCATGTCCCCCTTGAGCTCTCCCCCGCCCCGTTCCTCTGTCTCTCTCTCTCCCTCTCCCTCTCTCTCTCTCTCTCTCTCCCTCCTTTCCTCCGTCCCTCGCCTGATAAAGACTAAGCCAATTGAAAGGGAAACAATGGAATCAAAGAGGGAACAAAATATTTGGAAAACGTTTCATATCTTGATAATGGCGAGGAGAAAGAAAGGGAAGGAATGAGGAGAGAGAGAGAGAGAGAGAGAGAGAGAGAGAGAGAGAGAGAGAGAGAGGGAGAGGGAGTTAGGAGTGATACAAAAGTGGGAGATAATTAATTACAAGGAAAAATAAAGAAAGAGATGAGAAAGAGAAGTTAAGGATAAGAGAGAGAGAGAGAGAGAGAGAGAGAGAGAGAGAGAGAGAGAGAGAGAGAGAGAGAGAGAGACACACCTTACCTTTGCGACATGTCTTCATTAGCAGGTAACAAGTTAGATCCGTATTACCTTTACGTGGATGGATATTTCAAGCACTCCATAACGTTCCCTTCCACACCAGACTATCATCTACGCACTAATGAATCTTGATCTCCGTCCTCGTAAGCTCTCCATGAAGTCCCTGTGAGGAGAGGCAAGACTGAGAACCTGAGCTCAGAAACACTCGCTGACCAGATAGTAGGTAAGGTGAAGTGCAGCTTAAGCATCAGTTCAAGTCCCATCCTGCTTGACTGCGGCACGGGTGACTTGATGTGACACTAACAGGAGCAAAGCCATGGACGCAATCACGCAACTCATTAGTGACGCTGGCCTCTGTACCTCAAGCATATCTTCAGAAGGTAATATATATAGACTGTTATCACAAGAAGGCCTTTTGTATTCATCGTATATTCACAATCTCAGAGACTAGTATCTTATATCCTGTTGACCGTTTTTATCAGTTTTTTTTTTCTTATTTTCTCTGGTGTTTACGGGTTTTCTAAGGGTTTTCATGGGTAATAATCGTTTGATAAGGTTTCTACTTCATCATTAGGGAATAAACATGCTCGTAAACTCACAGAACTACGTTGTTGCTGATGAAAATTGCTCTTATTGATTGTTTAATCCGTTTTTTCGTCATTAATAAAAAAGAAAACGCTTTCAAGAACTCAGACATCGTCGTTGCTGCCACTGAAAATTGTCTTCATAATAGTTTAATAAGATCAGTGCATCGCAAATAGAAAGGAAAAAATATCCTTAAAAATTTGAATAACCAAGTTGACATTGAATATTATCCTTAACCAAGCTCCATACATCATCATTAGGAAAAGGATCTTAGATAACTCAAATAATCACCTCTGTTCCCATTGCGTCCTTTTAAGAACTCTGCGCATTTCAAAACATACACCCTGATCACTATGTAGAAAATTAACACTACCACAAATATCTCACTCGCGTACTCATATTTCACACCTGGCTGGGGCACGAGAGAAGAGACAGAGATGAAAGAAAATGGGTAATGGGGTCTGATATAGGCTGATAAAGGGCAGGGGGGTTGGAGTATATCAGGGATCAGACACACAGACACACACAGGAAGGACACAATACACCACAATATACGTACTCAGCGGGAAACACACGGACACTTGAGCTAGATTGTCCCGCTGTCCGATTATCGTAAACAAACAAGGCAGTCTCGATTTCCGTTCTGTGCCCCCATCCCTCCCCCGCGCCAGACAAAAGCAAGACGAGTAATCCACCAAACACTTCATTCCCAGGTCCCTCTTCACCGGTAAATATTGACAAACGTTCACAATCACCGACATTGAAGTGGTCACCTGGAAAATGTAAATGGAAGTAGAAAGACATGAAAATGAAAAAAATTAACAAAAAAAAAAAAGCAAGCAGAAAATCATCACTTACAAGATAACTTAGAGAGAGAAAGAGAGTGAGAGTGAGTGTGTGTGTGGGGGAGGGGGTAGAGGAAGCGAAATCATCATCAGTTGTGCAATTACTCAGAAAATATTTCACCATTCGAATTAAAAAAAAGTGAAATAGACAAGAAAAAGAAACAAGATGATGGATGAAGATTGCGAAATTATGATTATATTTATACGATAGCCTTAAAACACACACACACACACACACACACACACACACACACACACACACACACACACACACACACACACACACACACACACACACACGAAAGAAAAAGTACAATAAAACAAAAAGAAACATGTAGAAAGCTAGACCGAAGAAGATCCTCGAAATCATCACTATTTACACAACAATTTAAAAAAAAACAAATGAAGACTTGGGAATAGAGAAGGAAAAGATGCAGGAATGATAAGCAATGCCCACGAAACTCACCATATACAAGATTAGGTGAAAAAATGCTAAACAAAAAAACGAGAGACTGAAGCAAGGAAGAAAGTATACGCAAGAATATTGACTTAGGAACCGAAAAATCACCATCATTTAAACTACAACTCGAAAATACAATAAAGAAAAATGAAGAAATGAAGAAAAACACCGAAGCAGGAAAAAAGGGAGAACAATGAACCAAAACCAGAAAGTCACCACCTGAATGAAAACTCAGAAAACACAACAGAAAACGGAAACACATCGAAATAGAGAAAGAAAACTAGAGTGCGCGTGCGGGTGTGTGTGTGTGTGTGTGTGTGTGGTATGGGTGTGTGTGTGGGTGGGTTAGGTGGGTGAGGGCGGCCGGAAACTCCCAGGACTGAAGCGGCAGCCATGTTTACTCCCGATGGCAAACGCTGATACAAAACGCGACAAAGGACTACCAAACAGATGGTCCTCAGCCTCCCGCCGGCCTCTCGACCCCCGCCCCACAAAGGAGGTACACACAGGCCGACATTTATCAGCGCCGCAAAGCAAACACGTCGGGGTGGAGAGGAGACACTCAACACCACTACGCCACAATCGGATTTCCCGCCAGGAGGATTAAACCCGACCAGTTCTTCTTCTCCTCCTCCTCCTCCTCCTCCTCCTCCTCCTCCTCCTCCTCCTTCTATTCCTACTCCTACTCTTGCTGTTCCTACTCCTGCTGTTCCTACTCCTATATACAGTTCCTCGTCCTTCTCCTCCTTCTATTCCTCCTCTTTCTTCTTTTCTTCCTCCTTCTCCTCTTCCTCCTCCTCGTCCTCCTCCTCCTCCTCCTCCTCCTCCTCCTCCTCCTCCTCCTCCTCCTCCTCCTCCTCCTCCTCCTCCTCCTCCTCCTCCTCCTCCTCCTCCTCCTCCTCCTCCTCCTCCTCCTCCTCCTCCTCCTCCTCCTCCTCCTCCTGCCTACTACTACTACTACTACTACTACTACTACTACTACTACTACTACTACTACTACTACTACTACTACTTTACTACTACTACTACTACTACTGTTTTTCTTGTTTTTGTTATTCTTGTTTTTCTTGTTCTTCTTATTATTCTTTTTTATTTCCTCCTCCTCCTCCTCCTCCTCCTCCTCCTCCTCCTCCTCCTACTCCTTCTCTTCCATTCGACTTACCCACTGTGCATCCACGTACACACTGCACACACGACATTACATTTACAAGCTTTAACACCTTTCCCCACAAACATTAGTAGTCAGACGTAGATTATATTTATTTCCTTTTCACTCTCTACTAAACTTCCATGTGTTTTTTCAATATCACGTGGTTTAGCCTTTTCTCCTGCCAGCGTCAGTTAGAGGGAGGTGTGGGCGGGGAGGAGCCTTCTGCTTTACTATCCTGTCTGTCACTGGTACATAGTCTCAACAAATAGCCTAGTAAGGATCTCAGGGTCTGTTGCTGTTTGTCTTCCTTTGTATATTCCTTTGTCTTCTTACTTCTTACTACTACTACTACTACTACTACTACTACTACTACTACTACTACTACTACTACTACTACTACTAATAATAATAATAATAATAATAATAATAATGATAATAATACTTTTATTACTGTTTCTACTACTACTACTACTACTACTACTACTACTACTACTACTACTACTACTACTACTACTACTACTACTACTACTACTACTGCCTCTGCTCACAGTTCATCTTGTTTTGTCTCTTACCTCAGTTTTCGTCCTCTTTCTTGTGTTCTTCCTTCTCTCTCTTTTTCTTATTCATCTCTGTCTTCCTTTCTCTTTTCCTTTTCGCTCTTCCTCTGTGTTCTTCCTTCTCCTCTTATTCTTTTCTCTCCTCTCACATTGTTTTCTCATTTTGTCTCTTCCTCCTCCTTCTTTACTCTTTATCCTCCATGCATTTTACTATTTCCTCCTTTCTTCGTTTCTCTTCTTCCTATTCATCTCCTTCTTCTCTCACTACTTTTTCCTCTCTCCTTTCTACTTCATCACCGTTTTCTTTTCCCTCTGTCTTAATCCTTTTCTTCCTCCTCCTTCATCCTCGCCTTCAGAAGTAATGCACAATAAACACTTCATTGTAAACTGAATAAACTTTGAGAATAAAAGAAGAAAAATTGAAATGTAATGATGTGTGTGTGTGTGTGTGTGTGTGTGTGTGTGTGTGTGTGTGTGTGTGTGTGTGTGTGTGTGTGTGTGTGTGTGTCCTTTTTTTTAGCCATATAAGTAATCTGCTTTGTTTATGTGTGTGTGTGTGTGTGTGTGTGTGTGTGTGTGTGTGTGTGTGTGTGTGTGTGTGTGTGTGTGTTTAGCCCTATAACTAATCTGCTTTGTTTATTCAGAGTCGTTAAATAATTCACCAATGATTGCTGTGGGGAGAAAAAAAAGAGAAAGTGTTAAATAAAAAGGTAAAGACGGGAAGCATGTAGGTATTAATTAAAAAGTTGATTAATTCGGGTTTAATCATTAACGTTTGGTCATTTTGATCTATAATTACATGTCAGATTGGCTATTTGTGAAACCCTCCGTAAAGCCTATTAACCTTCCTAATGTAAATAAATATAATGACACACACACACACACACACACACACACACACACACACACACACACACACACACACACATTCATTACACACCGCGTAGTGTAGTGGTTAGCACGCTCGACTCACAATCGAGAGGTCCGGGTTCGAGTCCCGGTAAGCGGCGAGGCAAATGGGCAAGCCTCTTAATGTGTGGCCCCTGTTCACCTAGCAGTAAATAGGTACGGGATGTAACTCGAGGGGTTGTGGCCTCGCTTTCCCGGTGTGTGGAGTGTTTGATGTGGTCTCAGTCCTACCCGAAGATCGGTCTATGAGCTCTGAGCTCGCTCCGTAATGGGGAAGACTGGCTGGGTGACCAGCAGACGACCGAGGAGGAGGTGAATTACACACACACACACACACACACACACACACACACACACACCCGGTAGCTCAGTGGTTAGAGCGCTGGCTTCACAAGCCAGAGGACCGGGGCTCGATTCCCCGGCCGAGTGGAGATATTTGGGTGTGTCTCCTTTCACGTGTAGCCCCTGTTCACCTAGCAGTGAGTAGGTACGGGATGTAAATCGAGGAGTTGTGACCTTGTTGTCCCGGTGTGTGGTGTGTGCCTGGTCTCAGGCCTATCCGAAGATCGGAAATAATGAGCTCTGAGCTCGTTCCGTAGGGTAACGTCTGGCTGTCTCGTCAGAGACTGCAGCAGATCAAACAGTGAAACACGAGTGAAATGGTGACAGTAATAAGAATAATGGTGGTGATGATGATGATTCTGGTGATAATGGTAATAATGGTAATAATAATAATAATAATAATAATAATAATAATAATAATAGTGATAGTAATAATAGTAATGTTGATAATAATAATAATAATAATAATAATAAGAAGAACAACAACAACAACAACAAGCAGAAGAAAAAAAAAGAAAAAGAAAAAAGAAGAAGAAGAGGAGGAGGAAGAGGAGGAGGAGGAGGAGGAGGAGGAAGAGAGGGTGTTGTCGTTTTGTCGTGTTGAGGCTTCGAATCATGGTTTTTAATATCACCACTACTGTGTGTGTGTGTGTGTGTGTGTGTGTGTGTGTGTGTGTGTGTGTGTGTGTGTGTGTTGATTATTCCTTTGTAATCGGCAGTGAAATGTTGAGTTATTTATTAATCAACACCAATACATTTATATATTACACATGTTCTTGTTCAAATAGTTACTCGTTGAACATTTCACTAATAATTACGTAGGAATAATAACGATACAAAACATTATTACTTTAACATATTCAATCGCTAAGCAACACAAAGAGAGCAAACCACGGTAACAATGACCATTACAACATTGTGACAAGCTGAACTATCTGATATACACTGTAATGAGAGATGAAGGACTATAAAGAAGAAGCCAAGGCCTGTTCATTCTTTCTAGTGGTTTATACATCAACTTATTCAATCCCAAAGCAACACAAACAAAGATCAAACTATGAAACGCTATTAAATCTAAATTGTAATGAGAGATGTAGAACGGTAACGGTGAAGCAGTTCATTCGCTCCATCGATTTATTTAGTTCAGCTTATTCATTCCCAAAGCAACACAAACAAAGAGCAAATTGTGACAAGTTACACTATTATATCTAGACTGTAATGATAGATGTAGGACGGTAACGGTGAAGCCAATACTGTCCATTCGCTCTATTGATTTATTTACTTCAACCTATTCATTGCGAGCGAACACCTCCAGGACTCAACAATACCTGACGCTCCAGGTGTATAAGTGGTGATGTGGAATTGTAGACACCACACTGCATTTTCAAGCGGTCTGGGGCATCATTTTTACCATCATTAAAGGGCTTTTATATGTAGATGTAGATGTAGATGCGGAGCTGTAGCCTTGGTAACGGTAGCTCTCTAAGTCCTATTTTGTTCTGTTTGCCACTATCAATGCTGCGTTTTCTCGTTTTGCTTTGTTTTGTTTTATTGCCTTGGCTTGTAACAGGGGAAAACTGGCAAAGAGCAACAAAAAACAATTAAACAAAAATGCTTATTGGAAGTGTGGTTTTCAGTGACAGTGGTGTTGAGAAGTCAGGTTTTGGAAGTGGTTGGTTTTCAGGGTTAGTGCAAATTAATGTGGTTTTCAAGTACCGTTTGGCGAAGGTTCCTCTGGTTTTCAAGAGTGACGCTGGTATTCAAAGCCAGTTTATTGGGATTGATTTAGGCTTTCAGGGGTTCAATGAAAGCTATTCTAGTTTTCAAAGTTTATTTTTATGGGGCAGGGAATTTACTCTGTGGTTGAGAGATGGTTTGATGGGAGTGACTGGTTCTTAAGATAGTTTCATGATAGTTGCACAAGGATTCTGAGCCGCCACTGACAAGAAACAATACGCTTAAAACATGACTAATCACCTGTGAGGGATTTAAAAAACAGCCCTTATCAGAATCCAAAGCATTTCGAAATACGGGAAAATAAACGATAAATTCATCCTTTGAGTCGTCGACAAAACAAACAACAGCTGTACTCTTATCATCCTTCCTCTCTCGCCTCGACGCTCATATGAAAAGCTTCCTGTATTTATCTGTCTTAATACTGCAGCATTTGTCAACATTGCTCAACGATTTAAACATATTAATAAACCACGAGTGTTTCGCCAGAACGGAGTTGAAAATAGTGGCATGAATTACTTCTTGAATAAATATGTAGGTCGATTAATATTCTGCGACTGTAATGGCGTCGTAAGCTTAATATAATAGATTTGCTGTAAGATTAGAGTATAATTTTGAAAGACACCATTGACAGCAGGTGTTGGCGTGCTAATAGTTCAAACTTATTATTTTTTTTCCTATGTTTTTTTTCCTATGTTTTTTTCCTGTTTTTTCCTCCTCCTCCTTCTCCTTTTTTCTATGTTTGTCCGTTTACTCAGTGATATATTCATTGGTTTAGTTAAGGACGACTCTGGACAGGAACATATGGTAGTGTGTCCAGTAAGTCTCTGTGAAGGACATGTCATCGTCACCATAACCTTAAAGAAATAAATATATATGTACAGTAATTGTTTTTGATATCGTCACTATTAAAAAAGTTATTTAGACTACTACTACTACTACTACTACTACTACTACTACTACTACTACTACTTCCAAAATATACCAAAAATACCAAAATACGTATGTAAATGATCTTTATATCGTCATTTTTGCAAACTAATTTACCACCGCCAGCACCATCACCACTACAAACATTATTACTACCACTACTACTACTATTACTACCACCTGCACCATCACTACTACTACTACTTCTACTACTACTACTACTACTACTACTACTTCCACCAAGCCCCTGAACCACAACCATTACCACCACCACCACCACCACCACTGATCTGATTAGCGCAGGATTGAGCGGCGTCATGCCAGGAGAAGAACAAAAGACAGTCGGCAGGAAGGTGTGAGAGCCGGCGCCTCGGATCGGCCATTAAGGAGGGTTAAATCGCCTCATCCTCTATTCTGCGATGCTGGAAGGAGGATTTGAGAGTGTTTATGACGGGAAGGTGATGAGCGAGGCGCGAAGGGGCTTGGGAAGAAAGGAAAGACGCTGCCGACGCACAGACACTCAGACATGCAGACAGACGGTGAGGCAGAGAACAAAGCCAGACTAAAAACGAAAAGAGAGCAAATTTGTCGAGGGTAAAAGAATGAAAAAAAAAAAAAATCAAGCACAGCAACAATGAAAGGAATAACAATAAACTTCACGACAAACAACACAACGCAACACAAATTTCCTTCCTTAACTTTTCCTTTCCTTGTTCTCTTTTACACACACACACACACACACACACACACACACACACACACACACACACACACACACACACACACACACACACACACACACACACACACACACACACACACACACACACCTGCAATAAGGGAACAGAGAGGGGTGAGGGAGATAGAAAGGAACAGAAGCGAAGAGAGAGAGAGAGAGAGAGAGAGAGAGAGAGAGAGAGAGAGAGAGAGAGAGAGAGGGTGGGGGGGGTTGCAACACACAATATTGGTGTGAGGCCAAACCCAAGCCTTTTATTGTCACACAGGCGATGGTGTTGAGCAATTAAATCAGCACCAACGCGTTTTTGTGTTATTGTAGCAGGATGTGCAGCCGCTTTCATCTTCCTCCGCCCATGTCAACACCATAAAAGCTCAAATATGTTGGAATATAAAAAGGATATTTATATAATGCCGCCGCCCGGTTTGGATTCAGCGTGAGAGGATGTTATTCATATGGATTTGTTTTTGTTTTGTTTTTCTCCTATTTTTATTTATCTATTTTTTTTTTCTTTTAGCTTTTTTTAGCTTTTTTTTGCTTTACAGGTTGGGATTTTGTTTTGTGTTTGTGATATATTGATGCCTCTCCCTTGTGTGTGTGTGTGTGTGTGTGTGTGTGTGTGTGTGTGTGTGTGTGTGTGTGTGTGTGTGTGTGTGTGTGTGTGTGTGTGTGTGTGTGTGATTTTATTCCCCCTTCTCTCTCTCTGTGTTTTATTGA
The DNA here is from genome assembly GCF_017591435.1 of Portunus trituberculatus. Lineage (NCBI taxonomy): Eukaryota > Metazoa > Arthropoda > Malacostraca > Decapoda > Portunidae > Portunus > Portunus trituberculatus. Next base: position 12,458,246 of record NC_059274.1, read on the forward strand.
TTTTGTGATGTTATGATATTGTGACATTGTGCGTTTCTCTCTCTCTCTCTCTCTCTCTCTCTCTCTCTCTCTCTCTCTCTCTCTTCATGGTAATGCTGTACGTATCATCTTTTAGAGAAAACCCAAACAATTCTGGAACATGAATTAATTAACTGAGCCCCTGAAACATTTTGACAACTCCACCAGCCCTTCTGCTGTCAGGACTGTCTTGGGATCTTGTGCTCTGAACTTGTGTCACAGTACTGTACTAAGATTAACCCCTTAACCTCTTCGATACGATACATTTTTACCTTAAGATTTGTGCACGATTAGACCATTTTATTGACATTAGGAAGGGTCTGTGGAGGTCAGAAGATTAATAGCCACAGTCGTCACTATTTCAAGTCCCTTTTAATATTCTGAAGCTGTATAAAATCACCAAATAGTAAGCAGAATGAAAATGGAAATACGTCATGGTACTGAAAGGGTTAAGTACTGGAACGCATTTTCTACCATGAGTTTTGGATATGATTGGACGATTTTCTTTATATTAGGAAGGGTCTATGGAGGTCAGAAGATTAATGGCTAGAGTCTTCACTACTCTAATCCCAACATAAGTATCTGAAACTGTACAAAATCGCCAGATGACAAGCGGAATGAATATGAAAACGCGCCATGTTGCTGAAAAGGTTAAGAGGCGATAGCAAACGAAGGGTAATAAATGAATGGAAAGTGGAAAATAAAATGATAGTTCAAAATAAAAAGATAATGGTGAGGACATTATTTCAAAACCCCGGGACAGAATTTCGTTGTTACGTTATTTATTTTTCGGCATGAACTCTTTGAGATACAGAAAGAGGTTTTTTTTCTTTTTTTCTTACCATTAGATTATCTGTGGTATTAATGGCCATAATTCATTGTGTTTAAACGTTCAGTTCGAACTTGTAATAATAGTAGTAGTAGTAGTAGTAGTAGTAGTAGTAGTAGTAGTAGTAGTAGTAGTAGTAGTAGTAGTAGTAGTAGTAGTAGTAGTAGTAGTAGTAGTAGTAGTAGTAGTAGTAGTAGTAGTAGTAGTAGTAGTAGTAGTAGTAGTAGTAGTAGTAGTAGTAGTAGTAGCAGCAGCAGCAGCAGCAGCAGCAGCAGCAGCAGCAGAGGAGGAGGAGGAGGAGGAGGAGGAGTAAGAGGAAAAGGAGGAGGAGGAGAAGGAAGAGGAGAAGGAGGAGAGCAGCATTAGTAGTAGTATAGTATAGTATAGTAGTAGATGGACAAGAAGACCTCTACATTATTAACAGGACCACCAATGTAGTAATAGTAGTAGTTTATTGACAAAAGGAATACACACACACACACACACACACACACACACACACACACACACACACACACACACACACACACACACACACACACACACACGCTTCTATAAAAAATATATCTTCCTTATCGCAACTTCATAAACAATAATGAAGTTTGCCCATCACGTTATGAAAGGCGGAACTTTTTATTCTCTTATTTTTATAACCGGAAGAGAATTTGAGTGTGAAGCGAGGAAAAAAGATTAGGGAGAGAAAGAGCGAGGAAAGGGTGAGAAACGAAGGGAGGAGGAGGAGGAGGAGGAGGAGGAGGAGGAGAAAGCAATGGATTCAGTTAAGGCAATTCGAATCAGTTCCGAAGCTAACCGACCTTAAACTAATCCAATGAAGCTGAATGAGACACCAATTTGAGTTTGATTAAATTGAGTCTCGAGTGGCGTGAACCCGGAATGAATGGAGTGAGCCACTGTGGTCAGATGGCGGTGGTGGCGGCGGCGCTGGTGGTGGTGGTGGTGGTGAAGGAGAGGCAAGGGGTGCTGTAGAAAAAAAAGGGTGGTGATGAAGATGGTAGTGATGGTGATGAAGAAGAGGGAAGGGAAGCTGTAGAAAAAAAGGGTGGTGATGGTGGTGGTGGTGGTGATGGTGGTGATGACGCTGGTGGTGGTGGTGGTGGTGGTGAAGGAGAGGCAAGGGGAGGTGGGGGAAAAAATGGGTAAAGATGATGGTGGTGGTGATGACAATGACAAAGAAGAACGAAGGAGAGGTACAAAAAAGAGTGATGACATTGGTGGTGGTGATGGTGGTGGTGATGATGGTGGAGGAATAGGAACGGGAGGTGTGATAAAAAGGGTGATGATAGTATTGTTGGTGACAATGACAAAAATAAAAGGGAGGTGTAGAAAAGAGTGATGACATTGGTGGTGGCGATGGTGGTGGTGATGATAGTGGTGGTGGTGGTGGTGAAAAAAAATGTTAATGGTGCTACTGGTGGTGATACTGACAAAAGAATGGGAAAGAAAAAGTGTAGAAAAAGGTGATGACATTGCTGGTAGTGGTGTTGGTGGTGATGAAGGAGAGATCTAGGAAAGGATGATGACGGTGGTACTGGTGGTGGTGATGGTGAGGAGAGGGAAGGGGAGGTATAAGAAAGGTTGTTGACGATAGTGGTGATCGTGGTGTTGGTGGTGATGGAGATATGTAGGAAAGGATGATGACGGTGGTAGTGGTGGTGGTGGTGATGGTGAGGAGAGGGAAGAGGAGGTATAGGAAAGGTTGTTGACAATAGTGGTGGTGACCGTGGTGTTGGATATTAGCTCGTATTTTGAAACACTTCTACGCACACTTTCACTATTTGTAAAGGCCTCTAGTTGAAGTTACATGGGATTATAAGGTTATTTTTATCCTTTTAACCGCTTCAGTACTGGGATGCCTTTTTACCACGAGTTTTTGGGTATGATAAGACGATTTTATTTACATTAGGAAGGGTCTACGGAGCTCAGCAGAATAATGGCCAGTCTTTACTATTTTAATCCCAATATGAGTTTCTGAAGCTGTATAAAATCATCAAATAGCAACTAGAATGGATATGGAAACGCGTCATGATACTCAAGGGTTAATGGTAGATGGATGAGACCACCTCTACATTAGTAACAGGATTACCAATGTCATCACCATTTTTCAACACCTTTCGTTCCCTCTCCTTTGTCGTTATTACCACCAGTACATTCATCATCACCCTTTATTTCCACACCTCTCCTTTCGCTCTTCTTCATCACCACAACCACCACAATCACCACCACCACCACCACCACCCT
>NC_059274.1:12468851-12476351 GCF_017591435.1 Portunus trituberculatus
GGAACTCCCTGCGTGTGTCTATATTTCCAACTTCCTATGACTTGACTTCATTCAAGAGGGAGGTTTCAAGACATTTGTCCCTATCCTTTGGCTAACTATCGGCTCTGTAAGGAGACTGGCGACTAAGTGGGCCTTTTTCTTTATCTTTGTGTTGTCCTTGGCCAGTCCTCCCCTCTTTAATAAAAAGTATAGATACAGAGATTAATGTTAGTCATAAATGGACAGTTAGCAGATGGAGCTAAATGTTATGGTGGATTGACTTACATTTACACTAAAAGAAAGAAAATTAATCAAAACTAGACTAAACAAGAAAATTATACAAAATTCTTCATGCATTTTCAATAATTCAACAATTTTTTTTACACAGAGCACTAAACTTAATTAAAAAAATAAAGGATAAAGACTTCCCAACTCCCTTTCTTCCCGTTAAAGACTCTAACCACAATAGACTTAAAGGGAGGATGTGCCGAACTAACAAGATACTGGATCCTTTACCTTCTTCATGTTCTCAAATCTAATCCACTTGTCTGATGCAAGTCTCGAACTAAGAATTCCAGACAGATCATTGAGTCACCAAGTAATTCAAGACTTTTATTGCCTGTTCTTTTTTATCCTTGCTGCTTAGAAGTGCTTTGTGTTACTCAAACGAGGAAGTCAAGTAAAAGAGTCTAGAGATATGCTAAGGTGAGGGAAAAGATATTGCCAGGTGGAAAGATAGATACTTCATTAACCACAACAGAACACACAGCATAATATTCTAATAATTTGCATCTTGTAAAAAGTAACTCTTACAATAAACACCATTACACACACACACACACACACACACACACACACACACACACACACACACACACACACACACACACACACACACACACACACACACACACACACACACACACACACACAAACAGATAGAGAGAGAGAGAGAGAGAGAGAGAGAGAGAGAGAGAGAGAAATAGCTTTAACAATTTTTAGCTAGTATAATGCTTGGAAATGACTGGAACAAGAAAAAAGACTTCAAAATGGTTAGTAATTAGAAAATAAATAAATAAACACACACACGAGATCGAAGGGAACGTGCTATTTAATCAATGACGTTTCACACACGCACCTACCCACCCACCCACACACACACACACACACACACACACACACACACACACACACACACACGAAGGGCAGGACAGGAAGGTGAAGCGAAAGGAAAGGACGCGAAGAGAAGAACAGTTAACAGGGAGACACAAGAGCGAGGTTATGTCATTTAAGTGAAGGTGTATTTTTCAAAGTGTTATTTTTGCGCAAGTCTTTGATGAGTCTTTTCTCCCACGGCTAAGAAACAGGACTGGAGAGACAGTTAATTAGTTTACCTGACGATGCCGCGGAACGAAAAACTCAGGTGAGGTTTTTGGGCAGCGATATGAGTCAGGTGAGGCAGTGGGCGGGCTGATATCCTTGGTAATGTTGGGTTTGATGAGTGCAAGGGTGTGTGTGTGTGTGTGTGTGTGTGTGTGTGTGTGTGTGTGTGTGTGTGTGTTTCTTCTTGCTTCAGTCATTTCCAAGCATTATACCGGCTCTCTCTCTCTCTCTCTCTCTCTCTCTCTCTCTCTCTCTCTCTCTCTCTCTCTCTCTCTCTCTCTCTCTCTCTCTCTCTCTCTCTATCTATCTATCTATCTATCTATCTATCTATCTATCTATCTATCTATCTATCTATCTATCTATCTATATATCTATCTATATATATATATATATATATATATATATATATATATATATATATATATATATATATATATATATATATATATATATATATATATATATATATATATATATATATATATATATATATATATATATATATATATATATATATATCCATTTATCTTTTTTTTTTTTTTTTTTTTTTAATACTTGTTTGTCAAGATTTCCTGTGGTGTCACATAACGTATTGAAGGGATAAGAATCATTAGATACATTAACCCTTCCTCTGCGTGACGAAACATTTAACACCACCAGGGGTAATGCATGGAATCTTTACAATCATCTATAAGAAAGAAGAGAATTAAAAAGAATGATTGTGTAATTTCTAGCCAGGTTAATGATGACAGGTGGCTGTACAATAAATGAGTATGTCTCCGAGTGGCTGTTAATCAAGGAAATGTGTACCAAGTAAAATTGAAGGGTTTAATAGTTACATACGATACAATTCCACACTCAAACAGGATGCATTAACCCCTTCAGTACTGAGACGCATTTTTACCTTAAGTTTTGAGTATGATTAGACGATTTTATATACAGTAGGAAGTCTATGGAGGACAGAAGATCAATAGCCAGAGTCTTCACTATTTCAATCCCTCACCCAAGTTTCTGAAACTGTATAAAATCACTATATAGTAAGCAGAATGAATATGAGAACGCGTCATAGAACTGAGGGAATTAATGGTCATATAATCCTGTTTGAGAATTTAGATTTACTCAAGGAATATATACTGGCTTCAGTTAAATAGATCGTGCCTTACTTCACTACTGAGGGTCAAGAAGGAAAATGTTTCTAGTATCAAGCTTATTAACCTCTTTGGTACTGGGACGCAGTTTTACCATGCACGCGTTTTGGGTATTTTATTTACATTAGGAAAGGCTTATAGAGGTCAGAAGATTAGTGACCAGTCTTCACTATTTCAATCCCCACATGAGTTTCTGAAGCTGTATAAAATCACCAAATACTAAGCAGAATGAATATGAAAACACGTCATGGTATTGAAGGAGTTAGGAGAAACAATATTAAGAGTGAATACTTCAATTTTCTACACTTAATGTCCTTCAGTGTGAGTTTGAATGCATTACGAGACTTTGATCTGAACTTGAAAACGCTGTCTTGTCTAATGGTAACTATTTCTGAAGGTTACAGATAAGGTTGATCTCCCTTGATGATACACAATCCTTGCTATGTAATCTCTCACTGGAATCATGAAAACACTTCTCAGGAAAAACTCTTAACTGGTACAAAGCAGACGAGATAACACGCATATAATCTGATAACACGCTTCTCTCTATTATGGTGTTTTATCATCAGTAACGCATCCAACTATTTAATCATTCCTTCAGTGTAAGATAATGATGCATGGAGGAGGAGGAGGAGGAGGAGGAGGAGGAGGAGGAGGAGGAGGAGGAGGAGGAGAAGGAGGAGGAGGAGGAAGAGGAGTAGAAGGAAGGAGGGAGGTAAGACCGGTCATTCGCGTTGAAGAAAGGAAAGAATGAAATAGAAAAAATTGAAAAAAAAAAGAAAAAAAATAGTAACAATGTCGAACAACAATATATAGGGAGAAAAAAATGTTACGTTTTTAGGTTCTTTATTTCCCGGACCCATGAGACACTTATGTAATGTGCTGATAAAGTCTGATCCTCTCCTCTATGTAGTGATTCTTTATCTATATACTGCTACTGTTATCAAGTGGGTTAGCTGACACGCACTGGTTCACGCGATATGACTGTGCTGCGGTGCCGGGAGTCGCGAGGCAAACACTGGAACGCTGTGCCTCATTTGCTTTTCCTCCTTCCTGTGACTCAGGATGATAATCTGAGACACTTTTGCTTCACTTCATTCAGAAAGTTTTGGTAGACGTTACACGGGTTTTTAGAGATTTTTTGTGGTTCTAGTTACAGATTAACAAGGTTTCTTCAATACTAATAAGAGAAACACTGTAAGAATTGGAGTGATCATCTTTGTGGTCTTTGAAAATAGTTGTGAGAGCTGAGCGTTTTAGAATACGAGTATCAGACTATTTATTGCTCGTACTCAATATCGCTTTGGCTCTCCCACCACAACTATTCTTTCAAAGATCACGCAGCTAATTAACGAGGTTTTCAAAAGTGTTTCTATTAATAATGAAGAAAGTATTTTTAATGTGTGACTAAAACCATGAAAAAAAACTCCCTTAACCAGAGTCTATTGAATTGTAGTGGAAGTACGGTATTAGTGTTTTAAAATATGGTTCTAGTTGAAGAGACGAGTACATTGAATGAAAGTCTAAGTTAAATGACCTTGTATTCCCCTTTTATCATCTTATGTTCTTTTTTTCTTCTTCTTTTTCAGGAAAACAACGAAGCATGTTTTGTTATTCGATATGTACATCTTATAGAAATATGGTTTGTCTTTATATATTCCGTTTTTCATTTTCTCTTCGCTCCTGGAATTCAGATGTAGATTAATCAGAACTCAGTAGGTCTTTTGTAGTTATTTTTTCCACTACAGACATTTCCTTTAATAGTGAGCTTGTGTTTACTTTGTCGGTCATATTTATTTCTTCATGTGACTATTTGTTCATTCATTTATTTACTTATTCATTATTTGCTTATTCATCAGCCTGTAATCTTTAACTACCTTCCTGTAGTACACCAAGAAAGAAAAGATGAGGATATGAGGTTCCTTCTTCGTCATCGTCATCGTTGTCGTCATCATCATCTCAGTTTGTTTGGGTTAATACAAATCAATACTCATAACTTCGCCATTATGTGACAATACACACACACACACACACACACACACACACACACACACACACACACACACACACACACACACACACACACACACACACACACACATTATACAACATAATCACATCCACTTTGAATTAATATATGCTTTCTTCCACATCATACATTCACATCCACCTTCCTTCCATTTCTTTCCATATAGGCAGCAGCTTTCATCACACACACACACACACACACACACACACACACACACACACACACACACACACACACACACACACACACAGCCACTTCCCTGCGCACACACAACCACCTCCCTCCACACACAGCCTCGTCCCTCCTCCCACCACCTCTTCGTGTTGACGGAAGATCTAATCCGACTTAGCCCAGTCTAATAAAATCTGCGAGAGAGCAATAATGGGCGAGGGAGAGTGCTTTACTCTTATTATGGCGTCCCCGCTCCCCCCACGCCCCGCCCCGGAGTTTATTAAGGATTATTTTGCCTTCATGTGGCGTGGGAAATGAGCCTAACCGAGATATATATTTGGGAAAACTACCCGATGAGCTCCCGGTGTGTTTGTCTCAGTGAAAGGAGGAAGGGGAGTGTGTCTGTCCCCCCTTTTCCCTTCCTCCCTTTTTTCTTTCCTACTCCGCATCCCTTGCCTCTCTCTTTCTATCTCTCTATCTCTCTTCCTCTCCCCTGGCTCCTGATCCCTAACACACGCATAAGCACACACATACACGCAGCCGCTGATGAGATATTGGTGTATTGGTGTAGGGCTGGTGCACAAAGGTTTAATATTATTCCCCTTCTAGTTCCCGAGTCAAGAGGCGGCAAACTATTAGAGGGTTGCGGGTTTTCATTAGTCTGCCCTTAAATTGTATGTGACATTACGATTTCTTTCATGCCTTGCGACGGTTTCGTGTTTGTCTTCTTGCGTGTGTGTGTGTGTGATTGCTTTTGAAAAATATTCCTAAGTAGAATTCAATAAGATTTAGTTTTTTTTATTCAATTTTGACTTTTTTTTATTTTATTCTTTCTTTCTATTTTTTTTATCTATTTATCAATCTATCTATTTCTTATATTGTAAGCTGATGGGATGGTTCTGTATCCACGAGCATGCATGAGTGTTCAACTATTTTTATTTTATTCTTTATCTCGTATTTATCTATTTACTTATTTATTGATTTATGTTTTCATTTATTCATTATAAGCTAGTCATTATTCACAAGTGTATTTGCGAGTTCAATAACCCTTTACTTGGGATTAAATGTGTGTGTGTGTGTGTGTGTGTGTGTGTGTGTGTGTGTAATATGGTAGGTTCGTATCGTAAAAACGGTTTGATATCCCAGTCATTAGTTCAAGTGTCAGAAAAAGGTACACATATATGTTCAGTTTTAGAAGTCTCTCTCTCTCTCTCTCTCTCTCTCTCTCTCTCTCTCTCTCTCTCTCTCTCTCTCTCTCTCTTATACAGAATCCGTGTTAAACCTATGAAAATAATAAAAAAACATATTTGGTAGCTAAATTTAGTTAGATTTAATCATAGGGATTCCTCGTTCAAATGTTACCAGAATCAAGAAAACACGCTCGAAAAAAAAAATCTTCCGTCTTTTTTAACTTTTTAACCATGCCGAGATATTAAACTGTCACTAGAATGATGAAAACGCTCTTAACTTCTTCAGTACTTTTACGCATTTTTACCTTGAGTTTTGGGTGTGATTAGACAATTTTATTGACATTAGGAAGGGTCTATAAGAGGTTTGGAGATTAATGGCCAGAGTCTTCACTATCTCAATTACCCACATAAGTTTCCGAAGCTGTATAGAATCCTCAAATAGTAAGCAGAGTGAATATGAAAACGCGTCATGGTACTGAAAGGGATAACAAAATCCTGACAACTTCTACTACAGTTCGTTAGAAGCTGCCGAGTTAGGACGCCGAAGCAATGCCAAAAGCCCGGTAGAGAAATCAAGGTAACATCGGTGGATTTGTGAATGCGAGTCCTGTTGCGATCGGTAGCGTCACTCCTTCACTGTGACGCTTCAGAGAGAAAAGGCGACACAGAGGTAGCTTATTATTATTATCCTCCAAGCAGCAGGTTAAGTCATGAAGCAACTCTCGAAGAATTCATGGGAGGTGTCTTATTTCTCAGTTGTTTGCCTTGGTGTGCTTGTTGGGCTGAGTAAATATTGTGAAATGTGAGGGTGCATGTTTGGTCGACGATGTTCAGCGTGTGACACTCTCTCGTTTGTCTGTGTTCATTGTTCAGCAGGCCGGATGTTTTGTAATGGTGCTTGTGTCGTTGGTGTTGTTGTTTTTGTGGTTGTTGCTGTTGTTGTTGTGGCTGTTGTTGCTTCCGGGGTTATGTCAACAACAACAGCAACACCACCACCACCACCACCACCACTATCACCACAACTACTACTACTATTACCAATGATAGTAATAATAATGATAATAATAATAATAATAATGTTGATAACAATAACAACAAACACAAATACACACAAAAAACAACAACAAAAAAAGAAAACACACACTAAAAAAAGCTCGCACACAACAACAACAACAACAACAACAACAACAACAAAACAAACAAAACAAAACAACAACAACAACAACAACAACAACAACAACAACAACAACAACAACAACAACAACAACAACAACAACAACAACAACAACAACACCAAACCAATAAGGCAACACAAGCGCAAAGGGAGGAAACCAACAGATACAGGAAGATATATTTTTTTTCCTGGAATATTTGCATTTTTTCCCCAGCACGTCTGTCAGGATCTGCACGACCGTGGCGAGCGTCCCTGGAAGTGTTTGTGAGGAAGCAGAGTAACCACAAAGATGACGAAACCATAATAAAACAAATGAGCATGTCAAGTAGCTATTTACGTCGTACTAAAATCGTAATGTCTCTAGTAATTTCTTTTAATCTGAGGCGAAATGGCTAAAGATAACCAATAGAAGGGGAAAAAATACCC
>NC_059274.1:12481351-12501351 GCF_017591435.1 Portunus trituberculatus
AAGATGGGATAATCACCTATGTTCGGAAATCCCTCGGTCAGCTTTTACCGAAATTCGTTGTCGACTTACTGGTGTACACCGCCTACTTCCTGATATTTTTTGCCTCGTGTGTGGGTTACAACATGTTCTGTGAGCTGGGCTGCTACATCCTACTTGCACAGCACCTAAAGATCCACGAAAAGGCCTACGAGAAGAAATTGGACGTGGAGTTTACCGGCAGCATCTTCCAGGGCCCCTTGTATGCTTTGACAAGGAACTGGTGTGAGCACTGTAACGAGCGAGACCGCGGCCTGGTGATGAGGAGGCTAATGAAGAAGATGAAGGCAGACATACTGCCGGTTACCAACACTGCCTCCACGCCTCAGCAGGACACCACTAGAGACCCTCCCTGACCACCACCGCGATAGGAGTCGTATAACGGAGTGAATGCAGTGAATCACAAGAGTGCCAAAGTCTTAAGTGAAGATTAGAATTATAGCAATGACACAGTGATGTACGGGAGAATGATTGCAAATGGAAATGCTATAATACTTGACAAATAGTTGTGATATTAGAGTGAGCAGAGCTGCGTGGCTGATGGAACTACCAGTAGGTTACATTCGTCTTCTTTCGGTACTGAGAGGGACACGTCATTCGTACTACTTCGAGATGAATTTTAAGGTGATGGAGATTATATTATTATTATTATTATTATCATTATTATTATTATTATTATTATTATTATTATTATTATTATTGCTATTACCATTATTGTTATTATTATTATTATTATTATTATTATTATTATTATTATTATTATCATGATTGTTAGTTGTAGTCGTAGTAGCAGCAGTAGTAGTAGTAGTAGTAGTAGTAGTAGTAGTAGTAGTAGTAGTAGTATAAGTAGTAACAGTAGTAGTAGTAGAAGTAGTAGTAGTAGTAGTAGTAGTAGTAGTAGTAGTAGTAGTAGTAGTAGTAATAGTAGTAGTATCAGTAGTAGAAGTAGTAGTAGTATCAGTAGTAGAAGTAGTAGTAGTAGTAGTAGTAGTAGTAGTAGTAGTAGTATCAGTAGTAGAAGTAGTAGTAGTGTTTTTGTTGTCATTGCTATTATGTATCACCATTATTAAACCTGTGCTTGCGTCCGGCACGCAAATACTATCATGGTTTGTATGTACCGTTGATTGTTACTACAAAATGTCGCCCCTGGAGGGTGTCTAATCACTTGTATGGAGTCAAATAATCCAGTGTTTGCAAACGTTTAGGCGTTTATTTTTATAACTATTTTATTGGCCGCAATGAAATATTATTAAGATTTCCTAGAGCTGTTTTATTGTTATTATTATTATAATAATGATAATAATAATAATTATTATTATTATTATTATTATTTTATTATTCCAGGGATGATTTAACAAGTACTTTAGACCATATAAGAAGGGTGAAAATGTTTATAAGGACTTAAAGGCCTCAATCAAGAGACCTAATGAGAGAGGAACAAGTATACCGGTTTGAGAAACCCTCAGTATTATGCCCGTAGCACTGAGGCGACTTGACCACCGCCATTAACAAGCAACATTCCAGCAGGTGTTCACTACGGCAGAACAAAAAAGGAAAAGAGTAATAAAATCCGTTCATCCATAGTCCATATTCCACTTCTTTTTCTCACAATGACTGTTTTAGAATGTCATAGATATCATTAGTCTAGTTTTCATGGGCGTTTTTTCCACTGAGGGCGACGAATACTTGTTAAAACATCCATAAAATCACAACAGCTTGGAAAATCCCAGAATTTTTCACTAGACCTTGTAAAGACAAAAATAAAAATAAAGTAATCGAAAATTCGCATGTGTGATATTGCATTCCAGTGTCACCAGAGTAGTGTGCAAAAATGTATCGGAAATTTTATGTACAGGCTGAAGATAATAATCCAATCTACCTGTGCGTGATGTACACGACACGAGACAAAACTTTTGCACGCGACTTTTATGATGATTGCTATAATCACGGAGAGAGAGAGAGAGAGAGAGAGAGAGAGAGAGAGAGAGAGAGAGAGAGAGAGATAATTTAGTAAGCTATTTATTTTAGCAATGTGTATAGATGTTCTTCCTATTCCTGTATTATCAGTAGCGCAGTAGCAGTAGTGGTATACGCATTCGTGGTGACAGGTACACATTACGTCTCTGTTGGAAGCTGACGACGTATTGCATCATACGTGGATGAATTTCTTGATTCAGGTTAATTTATAAACACACATCAAATATTTTGTGTATAGTTTCTGTTGGATCCATTTAAGTAATCCAGATACTATGAAAATAAAACATAGTTAAAAATATATAGATTAGCTGCATAAACACTATGATAACATGATGAAAAGGGAAAACAGCTCATGCACAGTTGGAGTCAAGAGGCCGAGGGCAGAAAGGGAAACCAGCAGCTGGAAGATAAACATTATTTATTTTTTATTCTTTATTCCATTAATTTGTTTAGCCCAATCCCACCACTTATGGTGTTCTAAAGGGTTTTCATGTCAAATACATTAATTAGAATTTAATACATTACTTAGTACAAAATTAAAATCACTAATACTTACAGCTACGTACTACCTTCTACTAGATAGTACGTAGTACATGCACGTACCTACGTATAGGTATAAAGTTACATTTACATAAAAAAGACGAGATAAAGAATTAGATTGATCAAGGAGTTTAAAAATTAAATGTATATAGAAATATGAAAAAGGTGAATAAAAGTTTCAGATAATGATAAAACACCGAAATGGGAGGTTCATCATGAGCCGAGACAGATTGAGTACCGAAAAGGACATAAACACAGCAAACTTGACGACGGACGAACCTCGAAATCAATACGGAAAAACGTGTCAAAGCCACAAAAATACGAACTTTGGGTTATGAACACAGGATGATGACGCACCGAGGACTAGAGTAAAGCAGTGAATATGGTGAAATAAGGAGAAGAAAACCGAGATCAGCGTCTTCACACCTGCTGTCTGCTGGCCCGGTGTCACGTGGGTAGTGGCTGTGGTTGTGTTTGCACCATGTGGGAGTTAGTTCCGCTCCCTGTGTGCTCAACATGAACCGCTAGTCACGGCTGTGGTTGTGGGAGGAGTGCAGAGTTAAAGTTAGTTATGTTACCAAGATACCAGTGAAGTTAATGTTTAACTGCAAATTACCTCACTGATACAATAGATTTACGGGCCTAAGCTGTATACCAGTTTTCCTTCTTACTCTTTCTCGCTAGCCAATAAGCCATCAAAGCGGTAGAAAAGTGGCTTTATAAGGTGCTGAGAAAAAAAAGTCTCGTTAAGAAAATGTAATGCTGAAAATCAAGTTGTGTTGCTAAGGAAAGGGAAAACTGAAATTGTTTATGTTTCGCAAGCTATCCACAGTCACTGAATGTCATACACAGTTGTGGCAATGTAAGAGTAAAGTGTTCTCTACCTAGCTGAAACTTACCCATTCAGGGGGTGACCGTCAAACTGCTGGGAACTGGGAAAAAAATAAATGCAAGACTCAAAAAAGACAATTAACAAAACTACTGCAGTCACTTCTAATGGACAGCTGAAGCAAAGCACTATGTTATTTGCCAGATGACCCAGAGTATAGTGAACTCCTAAGATATTTTGCCTCACAACTTGGAGTCAAACAAGAGAACATCATTTCAGGCCTTGGTAAAGAGGTATGTCACTCAACTGTGACAAGGGTGTTAGACAAGGATGATTGTGTTCCATACAATTTTTGATACTTTTCAAACAGATGACCATTTTTCTGTATAAGCTTTTAAAAGCCTGTCTTGGCACATTACTTACATGGATGGTGTCCTGCAAGAGGCCCTAATGGAATTGTGGCTCCAGTACAGCAGCCTCAATACTGCTTACTTACCTGACCTGCGTACGGTGGATATTTGGGCACGATGGTTATACTTTTGTTCTTACTTTGCCCAATATTTATCTAATTTAGATTAGAAAACAACTACTGAGTCAACACCCACAAGCCACTTGCAGATAGTTCCAACTGTTGACCACTCGGTAGGAGAAAGAAAACTTTCTATTGTTAAGCTGAGCTCTGGACCTGAATAATTTCTTCAAACTTCCCTGAGTGATAGTGTTTTCATGGATCCTGAATAGTCCCTTGGTGCATTCACTGTCATATTTTCCACATAAAATCTTGTATGTCCAACTTAGGTCACCTTGAGATTTTCTATATGCTAGAGTAGGTAAATTTAGTGTCCTCTATCAATTATCATTTATGAAGAAAGATTCAAGTTTTCACAAAAATATTACCATTTGCAAAAGCCATCAGATATTGAGTGGAAAATTTGTCCTGTAAAGAAAGCAAGATCTAGAAGTGAATGGTTTATGAATTAATATTCTATGTTTGTTTTATCCTGCCTTTAGATTATTGTGGTAGTAACATTTACCTTACTTACCTTTCATATATTTTGTCAGCAGATAAAGCAACCATGAGGCGAATGAAGATTCGTGCCAAACCCAATTTTGGCGGAGGAGGAGGAGGAGTATCGCGGACTAGTTCAGGCCCTGGGCGAGGCAGTGCGGCACCTGTGGAGGCCCAGACCAGCAAGGTCCAGGTGCGTACGGGGCAGTATCTGTTTAATCTTATAAAGATATTAGGATTGAAGTAAATTGTGCTTGAATTCTATTTATTGCAGGGATTTATTTTTAGGGCTGGGTGATGTTTCTATAATAAGCTTTGTGAACACTAAAGTCTTCACTCACAGAGATATGATCACTAATTATTTTGACTTGCCACAATTTTAGTCTGATTGTTAGTATTACATTTGATTGGTAATTATCTTCTGCAGAATAACATAAGGCAAAGACCTACAAAGTTGATTAGCAAGTTTGTTATTTATAGATATAAAAGAAAGATAACATGGAAAAAAAAATTTAACCTTTTGTACACTTTGGAATAGAGTAATTGTAGTATTTTCTTCTATATTTCTCAGTATACTCATCTTAACAATATTTATTGTCTGTTACTTGTACTCAATGTTCCATTATTATATCGTTTTCATAATGAAACTCAATCAATTATTTTATTAGCTCCTCTTCATTAGCTACCCACAAGAATTAATCCTTTAATACATAACTCATTGATATCACATTTTCCAGATCACTCCACCCCCCCAGGAAGAAGCTGATGTGTCTGTCAAGTGTTTGGATGGAGATGTAGAACAGACTTCAGGAACTCAAAACATAAATAGTGATGTTTCAAGTGTCACTCTTCAAGAGAATACCAATAAGTCTCCTTCCAATATTACTACCTCAATGTCTTCCCAGGTGCATGCTACACAGCTCAGTCTAACAAGTGTACAAGGCGTAAAGTCATCTGATGTTACTGAAAGTGGCAAGGAGTTTCAACAAGTAGTTACAGACAATAACTCTGAATCAAGTGTGGCAATCTCATCAGAAACGGAAGGTAGTGTGACCCCTAAGCCACCAGAATCACATGCCATTCCAATACCAAAATCTCAGCCACAGGAAAGTCCTGGTGCCACAACCTTCCAAATAATTTCTCAGTCCATAACACAAACCCATGTTGATAAATCAGTGGATGTATCTTGTGGTGCTGCTTCACCTATAAGTGACTCAAACACTAATGTTTCCAGAGACACTCACCAAGACTCTGATGGGAAGTCCACATTATGCATAAGGAGGAAGAAGTTAAAGGTTAAGCCAATGCTGGGCAGTGTAAGAAAGGGTAGTGTAATTGATAAAGCCAAGGTGAAGGCTTCTGACAGTAACACTAGTGCACCAAACGTGAAAAGTGAGTGTGTTGATGTGCAGACTTCAGGAAATCAAACCAACACAGAAGAAAATGTGAGTAAGCCAGAGAATGCAGTAAACAATCAACTAAATCAGAATATGCAAGCAAAAGCTAATATTGATGCAGATGCAGATCATGTTTCTAAAATGTGCAATGAAAAGCCATCAGAGAAAGATGTTTATTCTGGAACAAAAGCTACACCAGAATCTTCCGAGGCCAGTGAAGTGCTGGTATGCCCCACTGAAAAGGAAGTCATACTAGTAAGACAAGAAGTGGAAATTGAAGATGTATTGCCAGAGAGGACATGTGAGGACATGGAGGTGGAGGTGGTCAAGGAAAACATAAACACAGACGTAGTTGTGAATGAAAACCCACCTGCTGTAGGAAATAATGCGGCTTCCAAAGCCATTTCTCATACCAGTGCCCCAGCGACTGGCTGTAAGAGACGGCCAAGAATTTGTGCAAAACCCACTTTAATAACAAAAAAGAAAAAGGAAGATAAGGGCACTGTAGTTAAGCCAACAAAGCAAATCCTAGCAACAGATGAACAGCCAACAAATGCATCACCCCAGGAAAGTATTGCAAGAGGATCTGGCAGTGAGGAATCTGATGCTGTTGTAGTGAAACCAAATATTGATATTTGTGAAACTCGTCAAAGAGAGGAATGTAAATCAAAACCCACTATTGCTTCCTTCAAGAAAGAGGTGAAATTTGCTGAAATTGAGCTAAACAAAAAACACAGTCATTACTCAAATATAAGTGACAGTAATAAAGATAGAGAGTCAGAGGAAACTCAGAAAATGAAAAAGGAAGGAATTCATGATAATGTCAAAGAAAATGTTGATAATACTTTCCACAGCAACCTCAAGACACCCAGGAAAAAGAAACTTAGTGAAAATAAAGAAATTGATCCAGAGTTGGAAGTACTTGACATTAATACCAGTGTGGAAAAACAAGGAAAAAATAAATTAAAACAAGATAAATGTGAAGAAGTAGTGAACAGTGATGACAGCACTGGTGACAAGGAGAATGCATCCACAGCTGTCACTGAGCTTCCCAAGCAGGAGAGACTCGTCAAGGATAACTGCTCAGGCATCATGCAAAAAGCCAAAACAAAGTCTCCAGTACATAGTTCCAAGTTATATGGAAAGTTTGAGAGAAAACTTAAATTTGAAGAAGATGGAGACTCTCCTGATAAGAAAAAAAACCTCATAGTGTCCTGTCTCCATGTCTCCATTTATCCAATTTTTCTTTAAAGTTATGCACATTATGTGCTGTAACAACTTCATTATTCAATGCATTCCACTTTTCCACCATTCTGTGTGGAAAACTGTATTTTCCAATATCCTTCACACACTGCCTCATCCTGATCTTCTTTACATGTCCTCTTGTCCTTCTATCTTCTTCTGTCACCAGCACCAGGTCTTCCTTGTCTATCTTTTCAATGCCATTGACTATCTTGTACATTGTTATTAGGTCTCCTCATTCTCTTCTATCTTGTAAGGTTGGCAGTCCTATTTCCTTCAGACATCCTTCATATGTTAGGTCCTTTAATTCTGGCACCATCTTTGTAGCAATCTTCTGTATCCATTCTTTTTAGAGCTCAGAGACCACACCACAGCTGCATATTCCAGCTTTGGATGTATCATGCTTGTGATGATTTTTTCATCATATCTTTGTCCATGAATTCAAATGCCACTCTTATTTTATATGATAATCCAAATATCTTGCATATTTGTTTTCAGGGTTCAGATTTTCCTGTATAATAACTCCCAGATCTTTTTCCTCTTTAGTCTTCATTATTTGTTCCTCTCCCATCAGATAGTTCCATACCAGTCTTCTTTTGCTCTTTCCTAGTTCCATTACGTGACATTTCTTGGCATTGAACTCCAATTTCCAATTCTTACTCTACTCATAGAGTTTGTTTATATCTTCTTGTAACAGTAAACAGTCCTTCCAAGTTTTGATAACTCTTAACAGCTTTGCATCATCAGGAAATGAATTAATATAACTGTTTACTCCAATGTGAATGTCGTTTACATAAATCTGAAACATAATGACGGTTAACACTGACCCTTGTGGCACTCCTCTTGTTACTTTATCCCAAGATGAGTATGTATCTCTGATCACAGTTCTCATCTCCCTGTCCTTCAAATAATCCCTTGTCCATTCTAACAAAGTTCCTCGCAGTCCTCCTATGTTCTCTAGTTTCCAAAGTAGTCTTCCATGAGGGACTTTATCAAAAGCCTTTTTTATGTCCAGGTATACTGTGTCCACCCATCCATCTCTGCTTTCCAGTCCTTCTATTACTCTTGAGTAGAAGCTTATTAAGTTTGACACACATGACCATCCTGTCTTGAACCCAAATTGTCTGTTCGATATGACTTGTTCTTCTTCCAGATGTTTAACCCATTTTTCTTTGATAATTATTTCACACAACTTCCCCATAACACTTGTAAGTGACACTGGTCTGTAATTTAATGGCTCAGTTGCCTTTCCTCCTTTAAATATTGGTATTAGGTTGGCTCTCTTTCATTCTAGTGGAACTTTCCCTTCATTTAGTGAACTTGTAATTATTTCCCAAATTGGATCCAACAGTTGCTCTTTACATTCTTTTAGCACCCAGCCTGATACACCATCTGGCCCCATTGCTTTTCTGACATCCAAATTATCTAATAATCTTTCATTATCCTCTTTGTGCACCGTGATTTCCTGTAATCCTTGGCAATGCAATGTCCTATTTGGTTCTGTAAATTCCTCTTCTACAGTGAACACAGTTTTGAAGCTCTCATTCATTATTTAACACATTTCCTTCTCTGCTTGGTATGTCTTCCTTCCTTTAATTAGTTTTTCTATTGTTTCCTTGTTCTTCATCTTACCATTTATAAATTTGTAGAAAAGCTTGAACTCGTCTTTGCTTCTCCGCGCCACATCTTGCTTAAAGTTTCTTTCTTCCTCTCCTTACTCTAATATATTAATTTCTCGTATCCTTATACTGCTGTCTGTTATTGTCATTTCTCTGTTTTATGAGTTTCTTCCAAGCTTTATCTTTTGCCTTTTTATGCTTCTGTGCATCTAACATTGTACCAAGCATATATTTTTTCTTAACTATAAAAAAAGTATGTATTTCTTTACTCCTTCATTATATTTCTGGATGAATATTTAATATTTCCCTTGTATTGTCCTTCAGTACTTAATGCTTCTCTATTCAATATCAGCAAAAAATTTTCCTTAATTTTTCAAAATCTGCTTTTGCATAATTTGTTCTCTCTTTTTTGTAGTCATCTCGGTATCATATCCCATCCTCCTCCTGTATTTCCAGCTCTAATGTCTCATGATCACTTCTTCCCATTGGACTAAGATACTGTATGCTTCTTTGTGAATACTAGGTCAAGAAATGATAGTTCTTCCCTCCTGTACCTTGTTGCCTCCACCCACCATAGTCAACTGTAATACCTCCTCACTCCATTGTCCAGCATTATCCATTATTTCCATCTCTCTCCATTTTATATTTTTACGTTAAAGTCTCCAACTAAAAGCATTCTTCCATCTGTTCTCAACATATTATCTAAGCACTTAATCACCTCTCTTTGCATACCTTTATGTTCCTCAGTTCCCAATGTATTTGTCTTAGGTGGCACATGTGTAATGATGATTTTTTTTTTTTTTTTTTTTTCTTATCTTTTCTTCTTTCTTTCTTTCTTTCTTTCTTTCCAATTCCTCTGTTATGATTGTTACTCCCATTACTTCCACCATGCCTTCACCATATTGTACATCCTCCACACATATATTATCACAAACCGTTATTAGCACTCCTTCCTGTCTCTTCTCCAGGTATTATATCCCTCTGCTTTAAAGTTAACATGGATCTCTGCTTTTTTGTTTTGTTTCAACGATGCACATTTCATCCGGCTTTTTCTCTTTCAAATAATCTCTAACCTCCAACATGCTGGATAACAACCAATCTATATTAGTATAAGTCACTCTTAATTTCTTGCCTCTTCCATGACCTCCTCCTTCTTCCATAGATACCACTTCTTTAGTCTCATATCTAGAACCCTCCAGTAGAATTTCTTTTTTTCTCGATCTCTGTCCTTTTCTTGTTTTTTTTTCCTTTGCTTCATTTCTTAGCACTTTCTCTTTTTACCTATCCTGCAGGTTCATATCTCTTTTTATCTATATATCTTTATGTTTAGTATCATTGGCCAGCTTCCCTTGTCATAATTTCTTCCACCACCACCTGCGATCTCATTCTCACTTTCATTGGTCTCTTCCCCCTTCATTAAATCTTCCCAACCTAATCACTTCTTCCGCTTCCACATCCAACTCCTGTGTGCTGTCGTAGACCTGTTTGTAATGGTTTTGGTCAGTTCTCTCTCTTCATGCTCTCTCATGAACTTGTTTGGATTTTTTTTCCTTCATCCCAAATATCAAGAAATATTTCTTCTTATCCACTGTATCTCTCACTAGATCTTTTTTCTCCTTAATTACTTGTATAATAGCATCTTGTTTTTTTCTGAATTTTTCTCTATACTACCTCTGAAAATTTAACTGGCCTCTTCCTGTTCCTGTTTCCATGCATTTCGTAATTCCGTCAGCTTGTTTTCACCCATTCCAATTTCTACTCTGTCCTCAATCCCATCCTGTACTTTTTTCCATAGGCTCCTTAAGGAGTCTTTGTAGTGGTGACATGTAGCCTTTAGTATATCATTTTGTTTCTTTATCTCCTGTATCTCCTCCTTCAATCCCTGATTGATTACATTGACGTATTCACATTCTACTAATCTCTATCTCAGCTCTGTGTTTTTGGTTATCAGTTTGTCCTGCTAGTCCATTAAACTCAGCATCACTTTCTTCATGTGCCTTATCTCTCTTTCCATGTTTATCAGCCTCCTCATATTGCCTCTTTCATCTCTAAATCCAGAAAAGTCCTTATTCATATTATCCTCAGTCAATCTCCTCAGTCCTACAGGTGTTTTAATGAATCGCTGTTTTTCACTACATGGCGTTTTTGGTGTCATACATCTAGCTTTGCCACCCAGTTCCGTTTCTCTAAATTTTTTCCATCTATACATGTCCAAATCTTATGTTATAGAGATAGGAGAACCCTATGGCCCCCTAATCCTCTGCACATACGTCTAGATCAGGCTCCAACGCCTTCTGAAGCGCTTTCCTTGGGAGCTGCTCAACAATGTCTTGATGGTTTGGCTTCGTGATGTGTGTGTGTGTGTGTGTGTGTGTGTGTGTGTACATTGCATACTTTGCATATTTCTTACTCTGTCATACGTCATCACACGAATATGGAAAACCATCCCTACGGGGCTCAGAAATGCCTGTTTATAGTTTAACCATAAAATATATGTCTCACACTTACTAAACACTTAAAATTTACTGTAATTAGAATTGACAGGTATATAGTTTAGTTTTACTTTTTTCCTTTACAGTGAACACATTCCATTCTCAGTCTCCTTATTGTTTCATTGTTTTTAATTACATAAACAGATTTCATTACCTGTCTGGTCTGATATTGTTCATTCATGGAAGAGGAGTAGGAGATACAACATAAATGTGGATCAACTCAATATGTAGTCTGCATCTGACCATGGATGCATTTTATGAATTGGTGTTTTTTCTGATGATCCCAGACTATGACCCCAAGGAAGACAGAAAGGCAGCACGGCAGGCTGAGAGGGCAGAGGCCAAGCGGAGACGGCTGGAGATGAAACAACAGGACAAAATTAAAGAAATGGAAAAAAAGAAGCTGGCAAACAAGAAGAAGAAGGCTGCAATCAAGGGCCGCAAGAAGGTGCTCCGCAAGGCATACAGGAATCGGGGAAGAAAGAGGAAGGGTAGGTTTTAATTCCTCATTGGTACCCTCCTTAGTGGTGTCACTAACTTTGGTTAAAGAAAATCAAGAGAGGAAGGATTGCTTGCAGTCATTATTTGGGACTGCAGTCTCATAAGAATTAAACCCAAAAAATTATTGGAATAAGTAAAGTCAGTTCTGTTTTGTTGCTGAAAATGATAAGCAAGTCATCTTACTGAGGCTTTACTATGCCAGCATTATTTCCTTGGAGTAAAGGTCACAACTGAAGAATTTTCCATCTCCTGATTTAACCATATTGTAATTAACAAGGTGAAACATTATGCATTTCTTACATACAGACAAGACTATATGCATACTTCCAGGGAACAAGGATTATAGAAGAGCAAATAAAAGTTTGAATAGTGCCATTGTTAAGGCAAGTCTAATAACTTCCATATTACATAGTGTCTAATAAATGGCTTACTTGTTTGTATACTTATAACTGTTACACTTCAGAAAATTATATACTATATATGCTTTATATCTTTGCATGAAGAAGAGTACAAGATAGTCAAGTTGTTTTATTTAATTGTTTTTGTGAAATTAGGAAATGCATAATAAGCTGAAGAGTTTAGAAAACCAGTAGAAGAAATATTCAAAAGAGAAAAAATACAAGGAAATATATCAAAGTGAAAGAAATAAAAGCAAAGGGAATGCTGAGCATTGTAGAGACCAGTGAAAGGAGAGTTGGTGAAGATCTGAGATGAGTAAATTAGGAGTATTATTAGCAGACTGTTGTAGAAGAATATAAAATAGTTATTGAATACGAGGAGTGGAAGGAATTAGCTTGGAGATTATTCATATGTTGTAAAGATTGTGTTTGCTTATGTGTGATACTTTATTCACTAACAGAAACCTTTGAGAGTGACAATGAGGATTCACCCAGTCTGGATGACTCGGACAGTGCCTCAGAGGACTCAGTATCAGAGCAGCCACAACCAGAGGACCTGGTGCCTGTGAAGCCAAGAGTGATGCTGAAAAGGCGACTCCCAAAGAGACGGTCAGTGCTCCCTGCTCATCACAGTTCACTAGTCACTTGTATTGTACATTTCATCTCAGCAAAGAAGTAACCTTTTGGTAACTCTCCCAAGCATTCCTACATGCAAATAAGTAACTGGTAATGTTAAAGACAACAGAATTAATTTAAAACAATAGCATATAATATGTTGTATGTAACTTTCTAAACATAAATGCATTTAAGCTGTATTTGTACATTTACTAATTAGGTGAAGAGATATTGCTTAGCAGCCTCAGATATAGGATTTCATTCTACCATGTGAGGTTTTATTTCATCAGACATATATACATACATACCTATGCCAAGGCTATCTCCCTTAAATGTGAGTAGCTAAGACAAGGGACGCAACTATTACATTCACATTCAGTCACCACTCTTGTAGCCCCTTCACCCTGAAGGAGAAGAGAATGGGAATCAGTCACATAGCTTAGATAGTTTAGCCTGGAACAAGGCTTCTTTATGGAAAGTACTCTCCCCCTACCACATCTGATTGCCTTACTCCTGTGTGAGACTGTCGATGTGTGTCACCTTCCTTGAAGGTTGCAGGGTTGTCATTGCTCACATATTCACAATTTGCCTCCCATGCACTTCATGCACAATCAGTTTTGTGCTCCAGTGTCAGTTCTTTTCTTTTCAAGACCTCCTGTATCTTATCTATCCATCCCAATCCTATACATGGCCCATCTTGCAAATTTGCATCTTGCACTTCATCTTTCTGATTTCATTACTCTTTCATCCTCAACATGTCCTCCTCACATTGTTCTGTCTGTCTTGCCAAGTTTTCCATAACACCTGTTCTCACTTCTTCATTTTTTACTCTGTCCATCTAAATTACTCCATACAAACTTGTTCACCTCCATTACATACAACCCCTCTTGTCATGTGCCTTCTCTAAATCCAAAATTTCCAGAAAACTTTAGAATATTTCTTTTCTTTTTTTGCTAATTACTTTCCACAAATCTAATTGCAAGCACCTGACCTATCAATCTATTTCATTATACATTTCATTATTACATTTAGGTTATCTACAAAGAAATTTTTTTTTTATTTATTTATTTATTTTATTTTTTTATTTATTTATTTATTTTTATTTATTTTTTTTTTACTTATTTATTTTTTTTCATCAAATTCCAATGCCTTAAGCATTCCAATATTTTCTTACTAAAGTTAAAGCTAAATTCAGTTGTTTTTAGTTTTGATGTTCATTTATAGAAAAAAAATTTATATCTAGAAAAGTTATTACAATGTGTTTCTTTTTTTATGAATTTCATTGGCCTTAGCATTGCAGTATGTTCTTATTAAAAAAAAAGTTAGATTTTGTTGGTTTTAGTTCTCAGATCCATCACATCCAATGCTCTCCACAACATTAGCCAGGGGAACCCAACTCCTCACTGTGGTGCTCCAACCACAGTAGTAACCTCCCAGTAAACTCATGAGCCTGAGCAAAACTCAATCTACTGACTTTTTTTCAGCAATGCCATGCCTGAGCGTTACCACTGTACTAGCCAGAGAATGTTTGGGAGAGAAATATCAAATAGTATTTTCTTTTTTGGGATGGAATACATTTGATTTAGTAAAGTATAAATTTCTAATGATCCTTGCTCAAACAGCTTTATTTTATACTGAATCCCAGACCCAATCATAAGTCATAAAAGCTTTATCTCTCTCTCTCTCTCTCTCTCTCTCTCTCTCTCTCTCTCTCTCTCTCTCTCTCTCTCTCTCTCTCTCTCTCTCTCTCTCTCTCTCTCTCTCTCTCTCTCTCTCTCTCTCTCTCTCTCTCTCTCTCTCTCTCTCTCTCTCTCTCTCTCTCTCTCTCTCTCTGATTGTGATGCTTGTGATGTATGTCTAAAGTAACTCTGCCTTTCAGGAGCTCCTTGGTGATAAGTGAGGTGACTGTAACAATGGAGACAGTGAAGTACAGTGAGCCAGCATGTACAGTTGAGCAGCCAGCAGATGAGCACGAAGCACCAAAAGAGTGTGTCCAGCCTTTTTCCAAAGCAGAGGAAAACTTAGATAACCATCAAGGCCCTTG
Organism: Portunus trituberculatus; assembly: GCF_017591435.1. Taxonomy (NCBI): domain Eukaryota; kingdom Metazoa; phylum Arthropoda; class Malacostraca; order Decapoda; family Portunidae; genus Portunus; species Portunus trituberculatus. The sequence goes on from NC_059274.1 coordinate 12,496,051, forward strand.
TGAGGAGACACACCCTAACAGTAGTCCTGATAGTGTTATCCCACAAAGAAGCGAGGAGCTCAACCATCATGAGGAACAAGAGAATGAGATGAATTTATTGAATGAGTATTCTCAGCTTCCTCTCAATGAAGGATTACCTGAAACCCACATTATTGAAAACATGATCTCTGAGGAGGATGAAGATGTAGATGTTGAAAATTCACCTAAAACCAACATCAATGAAAGCATGATTACTGAGGAGGATGAAGAAGTAGATGTTGAAAATGTAACTGATAGCTACATTACTGAAAACATGATATGTGGGGAAGAAGAAGATGTAGATGTTGTAAACGACTCAAATACAAGCCAACAGAATGATGTCAATAGCAATGAGCCCAGTAACAGCAGCAGCACCACCACCATCACCAGCACTAGCACCAGCACCACCACTACCACTACCACCACCAGCATCCCCACCACCACCACCACCACCTGTGAAGATGAACATTCAGAGAACATGGAGACAATGAGTCTGTTGTCTCCCTGCAATCCTGCACCAGAACTAGCAAGTGGTGAGTGTATTGTGCTTGCTAAGGTGTTTGGCCTTTATAATAGACAACTATAAGAGAATTATTTGCAGGAACAAAATCTTTATCAGGATAAAAGGTTGAGAATTGTGGTATTCTCCTTTTCAGATGACGATGGTCAGAGAGTGTGGCACTTCCCTGTGTCAGCCATCCAGACTTTGGAGGATGGACGGCAGGTCATCTTGGTGCCCACCTCCAGTGGCCATAACAGTGTGCCAGTCCCCATACTGCCCCCTGGCACCTCCAATGTGGTGGTGATGGCCACCGATGTTCCAGACTCCCCTGGAGAACTCATTTATCATGTTTATGTGGTGTCTCCTGTCGAGACTGGAGACTCTTAGTCAAGCACTAGCCCCTCACCACAAGGTGTGGGGATGGGAGTGGTGTGGGGCTCTGGTGATCATCAGACCCTTTCCAGCAGTACAGTCTTGTCGTAGATGTACTTTTTATTTAACTTTGAAATGTGATACTAATGTGTAAGCTTATTTATATTATTTTTTACTGGGAAATCTTACATAAGAAATGGAAATACTTATAAGCATTATTGGCCATATCTGTATTGTGAAATAGGTGTTTGTTCTTTTAAGTAGTGTAAGTAACATGTAAATTGAAGTTAAAAACTGCCATATTTTATGCATAGATTTTGATATTGTATAGTCTCAGGAAAGTAGAGTTGAAGATGGGATATACCGGACTGTCACCAGAACCAAGTTGCTGTGTCAGGCTCGTGAGGGACTACAATCTTCAGCTTTTTAAGGTTAACAACTTTGTAAGGTAGTGTACAGTCTCACTGAGCTGTTACCAAAGCTAGTCAATCAATAGTGATAAGTTTTTAACATGTTACATTTATAATTAGTATCCCTACTCTTAAGCAGGAAGTGGGAAGGTGAATGACTGGGTGTGAGGGTGGGAGGGTTAGTGGCCAGGAAGGGGAGGGGTGCAGGCATGATTGCTTGTGTTGACTGTGCTTGTGTCCTGTGACTGGCTGTTGTGTGTCGCCAAAGTTGTCTGTAGTGGAAGGTTATGATGTATGCTTACTATTATGATAAATGTTAACTATTGGTAAAGGATTGTTTGATATTTTATGACCAGAAAGTAAAATTTGACGATTTGGTAAGACAGCTTATTTGAAAAGTTTATTTTATTTATTTATTTATTTTTATTTTTTTTGTGTGTGTGTGTGTGTGGAACGGGGATGGCAAATATTGATATGTAATTTTGTGATGAACTTAAATCTGCCTGCTCACTAGTAATAGTCAATTGCATATAGTTACCGTGGTAACAGCTCGTCCAGTAGTGGTAATGGTATGATTCAAAATTTTCATCAGGAGATACTTATTTTATTGCAACTATAACTTTATACTAATTAACATCTTTCGTGCGGTAAAAATAAATGAAATGAAAATAAGTTCGAAACAATGATGTGAATCTTCGTAAGTTCGTGTGGTTCGGTTGGTATCACCGCGTCCGATCGTCCGACGTCATTGTGGCATTTGATAGCTGACGACAGTGGACCGAGGTTAGATAGGAGTCGATCTCTGCAAGGCTACTAATAGGTAAGTAAAGCAGGATGTGGTCACTGCTTTAGGATTCATTTCGTCACTATATTCGTCTGAATGTGCCATGAAATGATGTGCATGATGCCTAGATAATAATTACGTTTAAACGCACCACAGGCAAAACAGTTCTCGCAGTCAGTGGTATAGGCAATTCCTTCGCAAGGTCTGCATCTGGCTGTTTGGAGCAATAGTCATACTATGAGGCGCAATTCACAAAGCGCAGGTCTTGTTAGTGCACAAGAAACCTATTCTAAAGAATCCTTAGTACTTTAGTGTGTGGATTGCATGCGCCACTAATAGGCGGAAGCTGAACAGCGCTTCCCATACACTCTTCAAGTGTGCCTACAGGCCTTACCGTAAAAAAAAAAAAAAAAGTCAATAAAATGGTCTAATCGTACACAAATCTCAAGGCAAAAATGTGTCCCAGTATTGAAGGAGTTTAATGTCCGGAATTTCACCTTCCATCAATAACTGTTTAAAAAAAAATGTTATTTCTATAGGTTGAATGGTAGGGGAAAAGATTACTGAGTGGCAGCTGCTTTGGTCTCGTTTCGCTCTGGACCAGTGGTTTGCGTAGGCTACCACTGGTCCACAAGTACGTGAAGGCCTTCCAGGTGGTACATGAGCACTTTTAAGATCATTTGTGACTTAGTTAATTTAGTTAAATACCCAAGTTCATTTCTCAGAAAAAAAAAATATCGTAAATCTTAAGAACAGGACCTTCTCTCTAATCTGTGCAATAATAACACAAAATAATGAGTAGTTAATGGAGAACACGTACCTTGTGGTCTTCTTTGGGGTCACACACGGTTATGTCACATTGCCTCACTGAAATTAGAGACGTCACTCGGAGTAAGTCCAAATAGTAAACATTGCTATTGTCTACGTATTGTATATATCTGGGGTTTGTGGGTAACAGAAAGTGACTGTCTGTTGTTTACATCCTGGGTTTGTGGGGTAACTGCTGAATAGGATTCTTATTGTGTCTATAGTTCTTTTGTCCAATGACGTGCCACCACCTCTTCACACCACAAGCTGCACCAATGGGAATTTGCTATATATATTCGTTGGCGGGGCACAGCTGGGCAGACAGGTGCACAGAGATGTGTGCGCGCAGTTGAACCGTGGCCACCAGTGACATTAGTTGTAAAGGTTGCGAATTTGATTACTGGGAAATCATCACTCCTGCGATGCAAGTCAGTGTACAATCGAGAAGAGGACCAGCCAGGACCTGCATCCTTTCGTTAAGGTATTGTGAGGAGGGGTATTGGTAGAGGTAGGGCATATTGTGTGAAGCTATAAGAGAACCGGTGTGTGGAGGAGGGAAGCTGCCCCAAAGCAAGGATACGGTAGGTTAGGTTTATGTTAGGGTTAGGTTAGTGTTGCAGGTTAGGTTACGTTAGGTTAGGTTTATGTTAGGGTTAGGTTAGTGTTGGAGGGCGGGGTCCTCCCGGCTGGGTTAGGTTACGTTAGGATAGGTTTTTGTTAGGGTTAGGTTAGTGTTGTAGGGGGTGGTCCGGGGGGGACAGCCCCCCCGGTTAGGTTAGGTTTTTGTCCTTAGATTTTTTTGGATCGCCATATCTCACCTCTTTTGGCTCACCCCCAAAAAAAAAAAACCCGATTCCCCACGTGCCCCCAAGCTTGTGGGGAGGAAAGGGGGTAATAGAAAAGAATATGTAAGGAGTTGCTGTTCTATAGATTTACCATATTTCCTGTTTTTTTTTTTCTGGAACCAGATGGTACTCGGGGACTCTACGAGACCTTCAAGGGGTACTCGCTCAGGAAAACTTTGCGAAGCACTGCCTAGACTAGAATTTAGTCAACAAAAATGAAAATGAAAAAAGAGGAGTGATGGAGAAGGAGAAAGAAGAAAGTGATGAATGTTAGTTTTTTTTTTTTTTTTTTTTTACTGTTGTCTTGTCAACTCACGCTTCAAGCATGAGACTCGCACATTTTACCTCCTTCTCAATCTCGCATGCATCGTCTCTAAAAAAAAAAATCACTCATTTTTATAAGTATTTTCAAAATATTCATTTTACATATTTTCCGAGAGAAATTGTAAAACCTAATTGTTCCGGATTATAAAATGTCCGCTCCCCTTCAGTTTGTAAGCCTTCACCTGACTGGTCGATTACAGCCAGCCAGTAATAGCTATACATAAATCAATCTCGTAAGTTGTTGTTGATGGGGATGTAGAGGGACGTCGCCCTTGACCTGACCAGGGGCTGCGCCCCTTGAACCTCTACTTCTCACTCTTTGGGACTGCTAAGGGTTGACACTTGACAGCTATGTTGATGAGGTGGTGAAGTGACAACACCAGAAAGACACTCTCTCTCTCTCTCTCTCTCTCTCTCTCTCTCTCTCTCTCTCTCTCTCTCTCTCTCTCTCTCTCTCTCTCTCTCTCTCTCTCTCTCTCTCTCTCATTATGTGCCATACCACCACCACAACCCCTCCCAGAAACGCATTCACCTCCTCCCCCCACACACACACACACACCACACCACACACACACACACACACACACACACACACACACACACACACACACACACACACACACACACACACACACACACACACACACACACACACACACACACACACACACACACACACACACACACACACACACACACACACACACACACACACACACACACACACACACACACACACACACACACACACACACACACACACACACACACACACACACACACACACACACACACACACACACACACACACACACACACACACACACACACACACACACACACACACACACACACACACACACACACACACACACACACGTTATAATCCGTAATAAGATCGTGTCTGGCTGTTTTTTTTTTTTTTTAAATAATACTTTCATCATTCTATAATTTTACCTTTTTTATTAGGACACCTAGTATTGTTTTGGTGCTTGATGTAAGATTTAGAAAATATGAAAAACACGACCCAGGTAATAATTTCCAATAAAATTAGTCGAACTGTTTGTATTTTAAATTAATAAACTTTAACGGTATTAAATAGAAAACTAAAATCTTTACACGACGAGGAATCTGTGCTTTCTTTATTTGGTTTAAAAGGAAAATTATGACGTATTCGGAAAATGTAATATAATGTAGTATGGTTGAGCTTTCCTTCTCGATGATGTGTTTGTGGCGCTA
>NC_059274.1:12506351-12526351 GCF_017591435.1 Portunus trituberculatus
TTATTATGTTGCGAGCAGTTCAGTATTTGATGGCACAGCGTCTTTCTGAAACTTGTAGCTTTTTGCCACCAAGTTCCTTAGACAACTGCTGAAGGAAAGAGCTGGTACTTGAAGATTGTAGAGATGATAATGTCAGATTCTTGTGTAATAATGCTTGGCAGCAGACTCGCAGCATTGGTTAACTTCTGTATTGATTGTGTGAGAGGTCTTTAAGCGCCAAGATGAGGAATGAAGATAGACGAGTTGGGTGTTCACTGCCAATTATAATCTTTTCTAGAATTCCATTTTTTGTCTAAACAATTATTCTTTGTTAGATATCTGATTCAAGATTGAGTAAGACCAAGATCTTGTGACCTTTTCTGCTTTGCATCGCTTGGTAGGTTAACTGCCTTCTCTTATTACCCTCAGCCTGTAGATAAAAGACAGGTAGTTGTTAGATCACACAAGCAATATGTCTCTTAACATCTATTCTCTGTGATGCATCATATGTCAGGCTTACACAAGCAATTTTTTTATTTCTTTTCTTCCTTACTACCATACAGTTCCAGCACAGTGAGAATCCTTTCATGTGCTTCCTCCTATCTAGTCTGCAGCTACAATTCTGTAATCCCCACAATTGATTCTAAAAGTATAACTGTTATGCACATCCACAATAAAGTTTTTCTCTCTTTCCAGTAGCTATAGTGTTAAGCCACGTCCACATGGTCGAGCAGTGTTCGTCGGGCACGAAGGTTTTGCCCGTGTACGATCTGTTTCAGCGGGCAAACCATCAAACTGTCTGCTCCCGGCGCCATTAGAGGGCAGTGGATAGTCCAGGATAGAGGTCTTCCGTCACTGCCAAACGCTTAAGGTAAGGTGCAGGCAGATCCACTGACTACCACGTTAGTAGTACAGCATGTCCACACCGAGTACTAGTGCATATTGGTCACAACAAGATACTACTACGCATTTCACAGAGTGAGTCATTGTTTTTCGCAAATATCTTTCAAGCTAATGAATTGATCGGAATGATACTTTGACACTGTATATTAGACACCTTCCGCTAATTTTTGGTCATACTAAGCAATGCCAAATAATGTTAGTAAAAGCGTTTACTCTTGAGATATACGATGTTGCCGAGCCTCACCAACCTATCCATACGAACGTCTACAATCCCCCATCCCATTCCTCCCTACGTTCCTCTCTTCTGCTCGCTTCCCCCCTCCTCCTCCCACTCTCCGTTCGATTGTGTACGTTAGTTCTAGCGACTCATGTGACTTCGGCTTTAAACGTCAAGAGTAAACGCTTTTACTAACACCATTTGGCAATGGTTAGTATGACCAAAAATTAGTGGAAGGTGTCTTGTACACAGTGTCAAAGTACCATTCCGATCAATTCATTAGTTTGAAAGATATTCGCGAAAAACAATGACTCACTCTCCGTGAAATGCGTAGTAGTACATTGATATATATATATATGTAAATCACATGAATGTCTGTGGAATGTAAGGTGTTTTAATTACAGAAATAGTGACAAACGTGCTGCAGCAATAAAGGATATAATAGAGTGCTATCTTCTTTCGAAGTATGACGCGCACCATGGTGATCGTACCGTACTGAACCACTCGCTCACAACTCCTGCTGGCATCCGACTGCCCTCCAACCACCACAGACAGCCGTGTGGACACCTTACGCGGGCATAGTCTGCAGACTTTGCCTTGTCAGGCACAGCTCAACCGTGTGGACGTGGCTTTAGTGTCTCGGTCCTGCTTTTCCATACTTCTAGCTTTAGTCTCTAGTCTCTTAGTGTTCCTGTCCTTGCTTTAACTAAATCCATTTCCCATAGTCTGTCTCTCTTTACATGCCAGTGAAGTGTCTCCAGTCTCTCCCCCTAAGTGTGTGGACTTTCTTTCCATTCTTGACTGCCATATGTGGTAATGCTATTCTCCTATTTTCTTCTTAAACATCTTGCTGCCTAACCTCTCTCCTTAATTTTTTTTTTTTTTTTTTTTTTTTTTTTCCTCCAAGCTGATTGAGTTTCTAAGTATCTTTTTAATCCACCAATCTTTAGAGTCCCTCAATCTTTCTAAATAAATACATCTCTCCATTCACTACCATTTCCCTGAATACATGTACTCCATCACATCTCACCTTGGATTAACTATCTCTGCTATTATACTGTTTGGGACTAAACTTCACCTGCCTGAAACTAGCTATCTCCCTCTCAGTAATAAGTAATTTCTGACCTATGGAAAGGATATGGCTCTGTACTACTATTCCTTTCCATAAGCTTCTACTTTCTCCATTAAATCATGCTTTTCATCTTTCTGGCCCTTTACCTTCATTTCATTTCTTTGTTTTTCAACTTATTTCTCCTTTATAAATTTGATTTCTAAACCTAGTCATGTACATCTATCTACTACTTCTAGTATACTGTAAAGGACACACTGGCTTCGTCCTATACATTTATACTCTATCACCTTACATTTGCAGTCCTTGTAGTATCTAATGTCCCACTCCCTTCTGTACTATTCTAAGCAACTCCCATATCCTCTTTTGTCCTAGCCGTTAACACGTACTACATCAGCTGCGTATGCTAGGCCTCCCAATCTGCCATCTTCACGCCTTTCTTTATTCTCAGATTTTCAAATCCTTTCTAACAATTCCTTCATGTATATATCAAAGAGGGTTGAGGATGCAATGCAGCCCTGTCTCACTGCTACAATGTCTTCCAACTAGTCTGTACTCATGTCTCGTAGTATAAAGTTAACTTCATTACTGTTGTACAGAAAGCAATCACCATAATTCACCTTATTGATTCACACATCTAGCATGCCACATTCTCTCCAGGAATTCCTTGACACCATCCATTGTTTTCCTTTCTTCTCCACTCTGACATTCCCCAATTCCCTCAGCACCATTTGCATCATCTCATTCCTGTTTCTGGTATACTTCACACACTCCAGCACCACATGTTCCACTGTCTCATCCTCTCCCATGTCACACATCTGGCACACATTGCTGCAGGACTCAGACCATCTGTAATTCCTTGCATTTACATCCATACACTGTGCCCTAGTCCAGAAGAGATCACCCAGGCTTCCCTCATACCACTTTTCATACATTGGGGCCTCTTTCTCTCTGTACCACTTCAAAGTACGTACTCTTTTGTTCCATCTTATTCTTCCATTCACACAATTCTACACATTTCACTGCTGAAAAGCCCAACTAGTTTCCAAGCCACTCTTTACTGCCATCTGGACACACTTCTTCCCCCACCTGCTACTCCTAACATTTTATATGGAAACACCTTTTTCACTAGTCTTGCATCATCCTACACTCTTCCAAAAACTTATTGCAGCACATCATACTTGCTGCACTTCCTAGTCACTCACCCAATGGTTTTACCATGCTGATCTTTTCATTCTTGGCCTTCACACAGTCATTTGGACTCATCCACACCCACAGATACTTGTATTCATCAGTCTGTTGCACCTCATTCTCTCCCAGTCTCCACTGATCTTGATCTTGATGCTACAGGTGACGCAGAATTTCTTCTGAGTCAGGCCTTTGTATCGGCAGCACCTGTAGGGAAATTTCTTTCATCCTTTGACCTTGATCTTGATCTTGATGCTACAGGTGGCTCGGGATCGCTCCAGAGCCAGGCCTTTTGATCGGCTGCTCCTGTAGAGGACAAAAATGACAACAGGAAAAAAAAAAAAAAGTAGCATTTCTCTTCGTTAATGATCCCTACACCTCGCTCGCCACATTCTTTCCAGATACTCCTTCACAGCCTCTATCATCCTTTCACTCGTTTCTCTACACACAGTCCCAGCAGCAACACAATCCATTCCCTTCCTGTCTTCAACACTCTTTCATTCTTACCTATTATGCCCTAATTCACTCAAGATCACTTGCATCATCTCATGCCTGTCTCTCTCATACTTCTCACACTCCAGCATGACATGCTCCACCGTCTCGTCCTCCCCCATGTCACACATTTGGCACACCTTGCTGCGGGACTCAGACCACCTGTAGTTCCTTGCATTCACATCCATACACTGTGCCCTAGCTCGGAAGAGAAGGTCACCACCCGGGCTGCCATCATACCACTTTTCATACATCGGGCTTCCTTTTCCTTGTACCATTCCAGGGTACTCTTTCGTTCCATCCCATTCTTCCATATATTCAGTCCCACCCACTTCACCTCTCTGTCTATCTCACTCTTCCATTTCCTTGCATCCCATTCAGTTCCTACCCTGCCTCCTCTTGTCACGATCCATTCACGCTCACTTTGATTCCTCCCAGCCATTCTCATCCCCCATACCACTTGTAAACCACTCCTCTCTGTCATTCTCATGCACCTCTTCCTCCACTGACTCCCACTTTCATTCCACAGGTACACCTTCCTCACTATTCTTTCCTCATCCATTCTTTCCAGCCTGACCTTGTATCTAAGTGTGGCTTTAACTAGTCTTTCCCTAAAGGTGCTCCATCCCATATCCCCTCTCAAAGCTTCTACTGCTGTGTACCTTGGAGCATTCAGTGCCATTCTACCTATTCTATTTTGTCCCACTTCTAGCTTGTCAATTTCACTTTCATTCCATGCAATCACATCCATACCATACATTATGCTGGGCACCGCCACACTCTTCCACACCTCTCTCAGCACATCATATTTGCTTGCTCTCATTCTTGCTGCACTCCCCAATCGTCCTACCCACTGATTCACTAAACCTAACTTTTCATTCTTTGTCTTTTCACACCCACTTGGACTCACCCACATCCCCAAGTACTTATATTCTCGTGCCTGATTCATCTCATTCTCTCCAATTTTCCATACTGCATTGCTTTCATCCTCAGACCTATTCACTATCATCACCTTACTTTTCTCACTACTAAACCTAACTCCAAAGTCTCTCCCATATCCATCCACAACATCTAGCATTCTCTGCAACTCAACTGCTGACTCACTCATGACCACCACATCATCTGCATAAAGGAGCACACCTATCTTCTCATTTCCCACTCTTACTCCTGCATTCATTCTTCTCAATCTGGCTGCTAACTCCTCTGTATACAAACTGAAAAGGGTTGGTGACAGAATACATCCTTGCCTAACTCCTCTCTCACTCTTCACCCAGTCTGTCTCTATATCTCCTAGTCTGTATTTAGCTTTGGTGTCAACATACATGCTATGCACTATGTTGATTATTTTTTCACTCAACCCAATCTTTCCTAAGACTCTGACTAACATTTCTCTATCCACCCTATCATAAGCTTTTCTATATCCAAAAACCTAAATACAATTTGCCTCCTCCTTTCTTTTTTCTCAATCATTTCATTTACCACAAACAAGTTATCCTCAGCCCTCCTGTCCACACGGAAACCATTCTGTTCCTCACCTAACACTCCAGCTCGCTCAATCCATTTACACAATCTCTCATTCAGCACTCCACTAAATACTTTACCTACTGTGTTTAATAATGCAATCGGCCTATAGTTCTTCAGTTCATTCTTACTCTTGTGTCCTCCCTTATGCAACAGAGTCACCCTGCATTCATTCCACATTCTTGGCACCCTCTCTTCCTCCCACACCTGGTTAAACACCTCAGTCATCCTGTCAATAACAACCTCCCCACCATTTTTATACATCTCATATGGTATCCCGTCTAAACCTGCTGCCTTCCCATTCTTCTGCCTTTTCACACATCTCTCTACCTCCTCCTTGCTGATTCTCTCATTCAGTTCATCTGCATTCTTCATCTCCAGAGTCACACATCCTTCTCTCACACCAAACACTTCACCTACACCACCCACCTCTTCCCAGAACTGTCTAATTGCCTCCCTGATCTCATTCTTCTCTGTTATAACTTCCCATTCACTTTCAGACTCTCCACACCAACATTCTCTGACATATTCTCACCTCTCATGAACTTGTACCATTCACGGCCACCTTCCATGCCTTTCTCTTAAAGATTCAATCACACTTCTTTCACACTTCACTTTAGCTTTCATTATCATTCGCCTTGTGAGTCTCTGTTGTTTCACATATTCTTCCCATGCATTCAGGTACTCATTCTCTGCCTCATCACTTTCATGTCTCTTTTTTCTCAACCATCTACACTGTCTACTCATTCTCTTTCGCTCCTTCCTGGCCTCTCTGATTTCACTGTTCCACCATGGTTTGCATACTCTCCTTCTCCTACCTACTCTCACATACCCTATCGGATTCTCAGCAGCACTCCGCACATTCTCAACCAGTCTCTCATTCAGGTGCTCAACATCATGTACCCTTACATCATCATCCCACCTTCTCTCACTCAGATCTACCTGAAAGTTCTCCCACCCTACATCTGTCTCCACCTCCTTTCCTTACTTGCCACTTTCATGGTCAGACACAATATCCACCATACCATCATCCTCATCTATCCACGTGTGACACAATCTCACACATTCTTCCATTCACCAAAATGTAGTCAATCGCTGATTCATGCTCCCTTGCATTCCAAGTCACTCGCCCTCAGCCAAGGTAACATTCAGATTCTCAAACTCCATTTCATCCACAAACTCTTCAAGCATTTCACCGTTCCTGTTCATTCGTTCACCCAATAAACCTATATGTGTATTCATGTCACCCATAACAAGCACTCTTTCCTCCCTATGCTTTCTCACCATTCTTCTAAGTACATCAAACTTCCTCCTATTCTCCCTATCAGCTCTTTCTCCCATAACAGTCATATAAACTACCACCACCACCATCTTCTCTGTTCTGCCAACTTTATTCTTACATTCTACTCTCACTGCCATCACATCTTCACTACTTTCACACCTCCCCACATCTATTTCCTCTACTTTCAGTCCTCTTCCTTTCTTGTAGAGTAAGGCTATGCCTCCTCCCAGTGTCTCCTGTGTCCTACGGCCCTTCCCTATCATGACATACTCACATCCCTCCATTCACATGTCATCTCTCAGGTGAGTCTCGGTAAGCCCAACTACGTAGAACTTCCACTCCTCAAGTTCCCTGCATACATCGTCAAACTTCCCCACACCCCATCCTCTCACATTCATACAGCCAAACTTCACACATTCACTTGCCTGGTTAGTTTGTTCTATTCTTTGTCTGCCATCATCCATTGGTCCTCCTCGTCAAGCCGTCTCCGTGCAGCACACCTGCCTTGCCCTCATCCACTCAGCCAGTCGCCGTCCCATCTTTTGGTTTCCATCCTGGTTGAGGTGGACGCCGTCTCTGCTGAAGAGCCTGTCTTGATCCAGGATCCCATCAAAATCCAGGAAGCTGACATTCCCTTCTTCTCTGCAAGCCATTCCATTTTAAGCTTCAGGAGTTCCTTGCAGAGCATCCGGTTCGTCTCCCCTTGTCTTTTCATACAACGCCCCTTCACGCGGGCCCCGCAGGACCCCCACCACAGCCACACTCATCTTGTCTTCAGCTGCCCTGACTGCCTCTACCACTTCTTTTACTGTTTCTTCAGCCCCAGTTACTTCTAGGTTATTTTCTCCTTGGATCACCAGCAGGCTTCTTTCTTCCATTTCTTTAACTTCTAGAACTTTCTTCTTCACATCCTGTATCTTGGCACCTCCCATGCTGGTGCATTCCACCTCCCCCTTGGAAGTCTGGGGTCTTCCTCACCATACTGTCACTGATAATATGGACTGGAGCTTTCTTAAACATCATCCTCTTCCTGGGTCAGTTTTCTACTCTTCCAACTTCCACTACTTCTTGCTGGTCTTCATTCTTCTCCGTCTGAACTTCTGCTTCCTTTTTCGGGTTTTCCGTCTGGGTACTCTGCTGTTGCATGCTTTTCGTTTCCTTATCGTTGTCTTCATTCCTCCATTCCTCAATGCTCCTATTGAGGCAACGCCTGCACAGGAACACCAGCAGGTCGACCTATTCACAATCTTGACCTTGCTCTTCTCACTGCTAAAACTTACCCCACCTACATAATTCAGCAAGCTTTGAAACTTCTCTGCTGATTCACTCCTAATTACAATATCATCATCATACAGGACCACACACGTCATTCTCCACATTTACTCCCTGCATTCATTCCTCTCATGTTGGCAGCCAGTTCCTCTGTATATGTTACTTTGTGCTCAACCCAATCTTTTTCTAGGACTTGAGCAAGCATTTATTTCCTTATTTACCCTATCATATGCCTTCTCTGTCTAGAAAACCTAAGTATAATTTACTACCATCCTTCTTTCTCTCAATCACTTCGTTCACCACAACCAAGTTATCTTCTGCTCTCCTGCCTACCCGGAAACCATTCTGTTCTTTACCTAACACCCCAGCTCTTTCAATCCATTTGCACAATCTCTCATTCAGCACTGCACTAAAAACTCTCCCTACTGTATTTAATGATGCTGTTGGTCTGTAGTTCTTCTGCTCATTCTTGCTCTTGTATCCTCCCTTGAGCAACAGTCATCATGCATTCATTCCACATTCTTGGCACTCTCTCTTCTTCCCACACCTGGTCAAATAGCTGTCATGTCATCCATCAATCAGAACTATCTATCCCCTCCATTTTTTTACATCTCATACAGTATGTCATCCGGCCCTGCTGTTTTCCCATTTTTCTGCCTTCTCACACATTTTTCCACCTCCTTGCTGCTAATTCTCTCATTCATTTCATCCGCATCCTTCTTCTCCAGTGTCACACATCCTTTTCTCACATCAAATACCTTGCCTACACCTCCAATCTCTTCCCAAAACTCTTTAATCTCCCTTCTCATAGCATCTTTCTGTCACCAGTGCCCCATTCACCCTTAGGCTCTCCACATAATCAATGTCAGGCATCCCCTCTACTCCTCAGGAACCTTTACCAATCCCAGCCACCTTCCACACCTAACTTGTACATTTATTATCTTTCGTTTTCGCCACTCGCTGATGACTCATATATGCTATCCAAGCATTCTTTCTCAATTGCCTGCATACCCTATTTACTCTCTCTCTCTCTCTCTCTCTCTCTCTCTCTCTCTCTCTCTCTCTCTCTCTCTCTCTCTCTCTCTCTCTCTCTCTCTCTCTCTCTCTCTCTCTCTCTCTCTCTCTCTCTCTCTCTCTCTCTCTCTCTCTCTCTCTCGTCATTCCACCACGGCTGACATGCACACTTTCTGGCACTCGTTCTCACATTCTCAACAAACCTATCTTTCAGCTCATCCAAACTATTCAAACGTTCTTCCTCCCAGCCTCTTTCACTCAAGTCTCTACCTGGAAGTTCTCCCATCCTACATCCCTCAACCTCCACTTTCTCCCCTTAGTGTTTGCATTCTTTCTCTCTCTTCCATACAACTTACACTCGAGTACCAGCTTGTTATAGTCCCAGACAACACCAATCCTTCCATCCTCATCAATCCACATGTGGTCCACAATCTCACGCATTCTCCCATTCACTAGCATATAGTAATTCGTCCTTTAGTTAGGGTCTCATTCTGGTTCTCCAGGTCCATCTCATTCACAAACTCAAGCATCTCACCATTTGGTATTCATTTGTTCACTTAAAATGCCCACATGAACATTCGTATCTCCCATAACAATCACTTCCTCCATTGCATCATGCTCTCTCACAATCTTCAGCACATCATACTTCCTGCTATTCTCCCAGACTGCTCTATCACCTTCCATTGTCATTGTCATATACACTACCACTACCCTCTCAGATTTCCCACACTCATTCATGTATTCCAGTCTGGCAACTAATACATCCTTACTTTCCACAGTATCTCTTCCATTCTCAGGTTCCTCACTTTTCTGTTGAGCAGGGCTACGCCGCCTCCTAACTTTTCCTGTTTTCTGCGTCCCTTTCCTATCATTGCATACTGGTCCCCTTCCCTTCGTACTGCATCCCTCAAGTGCACATTCCTCTCATTCAACTACTTACATACATCCTGAAACTTTCCAATGCCCCATCCTCTCACATTCATATACAACTTAATTTCATACATGACTTTGCTTGTTTGGTGTTTTCTCTTCCTTGCTCCGGTACATTCCTCTCCTTCTTTCAGGCAGAGCCCACGCACACAAGGGACCTTGCACGCATCCACTCACGCAGCCGACTTCATTGAGGTGTACGCCATCCGTCAAGAAGTCCATGGCTTCCTTCTGAGTAGCATCCAAGTCAAAGAAGCTGCTGTTGCCTTTCTTGGCCCTCAGCCAGGCCAACTTCAGCTTCAGTACCTCCACCTGGATCTTGCTGTTCGTCCGTCTACTCAGTTGCTTGTACCGGTCTCTTTCCCTTGGTCGTCTGATGACGACCACCAGTCACACTCAGGTTCTTGCCTTCAGCAGTTTTCACTGCCTCTACCTCCTTTACTGTCGCTTCTCCAATTCTATAAAGATCATTGCCACCACTCTGGATCACCAGTAAGTCATTCTCAAAACTCTGTGTCTTAGGCTCAGTCTTCTTGATATCGTGAATCCTGTCTCCTCTCAGGCACTCCTGTGAGCTTCCACTCATCCTGATCTTGAGGTGGGAGCCTGTGTTCTTCACCACACTGTCCCCAATAATACATATTGAAGACTTCCGCTGAACTGCCGTGGTACAGTGGAACCATGTGTGCTTTGGGGTCTAAGGGGTCTCCAAGCGCACGGGTTCGAATCCTGTCCACAGTCCGAGTGTAGGTTGGGCTTCCTCACTCGGGGCAACTGTTTCCTAGCGGATGGGCTTTGAGATAGGAGGTACCGCAAAAAGTATCCCCTTTAGCCCAGAAATTCCCGTGAAAAGCTCACATGGTATAAAAAAAAAAAAAAAAAAAGCATCATTACTGGTACTCTTCTCGGGTGCTGGTCTTTCAGTCTGCATGCCCTTGTCTTCCAGGTTTTGCTGGACGTGCACAGCCTGGTTGTCCTCCTTGGCTTCGGTCTGTGTGTTCTTGCTGGTCATAGTCGCCATTGTTTGCGTCCTCCTTCCTTGTTAATCTTTCCCTGGCTGTCTCCAGACACTCATCACACAAAGTGTTTTTGTGGTTCAGCATCTTGTTGGAGGCCTTCAGCCCCACACAGGCTGTGTGGAACTACAACTCGCATACCTCACACTCCACGCCACTGCACCTGGTCGTCACACTCCTCACACACCTTGCAATCATCTGCAGCCACCTTGGTTCTTTCTGTAGAGAAATCCGGAAAGTATCTTTAAAAGATGCAGCTTGGAAAGGAGTCATACGCATCCTCTCTTTACTACAATCACACGAACCCCTCTTTCCTATCGTCTTGTCCCAGCCTTCTGTACAGTTCCTTTTGTTTTTTCTTTCCCATCTATCTTGTAGTCCTCCCATGGACAGTCACTAAATTTCTGAGCCCTGTCTTGTCAATCTCTCTACAGTGTCTTATCCAGTCAACATTCATAAAGTTTCTTTGCTCTTGCCACTATTCTTTTCCTACTTTATTTCCTCTTTCCCTTTCCATACGTAACTCTTGACATTAAATGGTCCAAAATATCTTCATATCTTCTTTTACAGCCTTGTAGAATTCTCTACAGCGTCACAATTTATCAGCATGTAGGTTGCAGTGTGTATGCAATAATATTCTACAGCTGTGATTTAATTATGGGAAATTTTACCCATCTCAAATATTTATACATGATTTAACAACTATAATAAAATATTTATCTTTTCTGTATACACTTACAACAATAAAGTTAAGTCATCAATCATTCATAGTTTTCTTTACCTTGCTAACTCTATCTCTATAGCAGCCAAGAAGCGTTGGTCTGTACGTTTAAAGAAGCCAACTGCACTCTCGATAGGTGTAGCACACCTGAGGAGGATGACACCGTGAGAAAGGTAGTAACGGATGAACTAAACAGACAAATGATTCATAAAGTAAACGCAAGACAAAAAATAATAGAAAATTCAAGATAAATTAACTGCCTAAAAGAAGAAAAACAAAAACGGCTTTGATGAGAGCAGGGAAGAAGAAACGCAGCCAGGGCAGCACAAAGACGTAGAAGCTACATCTGTTATCACGAGGTGGACTTCCCACCATGAATGACCGTGAATCCCTACTTCTGTCAAGCTGTAATTTTCACTTTTAATGTCATCACTATTGCTGTTCACATTTTAGTTTCACTCCCTTTACGTGACTAAGAAGTATTCAGCCAGAGTTTATGATAAAATAATAGTGATTATAATACTAAATCTAATTAATGCAAAAGAAAATAAGTTAAAAATGCTCACATAAAACAAATAGAATGCTTACATGAAGTCTCGTTTTGTCTGCAAATCCCGTGTTCCATTGGGTAAGATCAATACACTTATACATTCAACATACACGCTGCCATCACAACTATTCCCTAGGCTGGATGTACAGTGATGTGTCCCACTGCTATCACAGGAGACAGCCAGCCTGTGTCGCTGTTGGTGCTGCGTTGCACCACCGAGCTTATAATTATTCCAAGTTAGTCTCATTTTGTCCTTGAGACTGTAACAACAACAACTCAGTTCATGAAAGGCTTTCAACCCTAATCCTACGAACATCTGATGCACTGCGTAGCCACTCCATGGAGGCTGAGTCGGCGAACATTACAATTGCAGCTCATTATTATTATTATTATTATTATTATTATTATTATTATTGTACCTCATTATCATTATCATTGTTATTATTGTTATTATTATTATTATCATCATTATTATTATTGTTGTTGTAGCTCATTATTACTATTATTAGTTATTATTATTATTAATCATGATAATATTTATCAGCATTATCATTATTATTATTATTATTATTATTATTATTATTATTATTATTATTATTATTATTATCATTATCATTATTATTATTATCATCATTTTATTAAACATTATAAAATTATTATAGTTTTTCTTTGCCTTTGTCGCCAGCGGATAATTTTAACCCCCTGAGCAAGTCATGTCGAGTAAAGACATTTCATGATCCATTGAAAAGAAGGATTTTTTAAGAGTAACGAAAACTAAATAAATGAATTATACTGGGCGGTGATCTCAAGCACGAGTTAAACTAAATCACCATGGCATTTAAATTGTGTACGTTAACAAAATTTGGTGTTTGAGGCAATAGTGTACGGCAAGTCCCCGTACCGTACCATACCGTACTGTATCTTACCGTACCGTCTTATGTCAGTTCAGCCACTCGTGTCTTCCTCCACTTACTTCAATGAAAATAGGAAAAAAAATATGCAAACGTGTATTCAAATTACCATCACATTCGGGAGAGAAAATATCAGGCATGTCTACTGTACTGATGTAAACGCAATCGTTCCGAGAGTGATGGATGAAATAATTATAACAAGTGACTGGAAGGAATTCGAAGTCCTTTAATTGTTCGAGAGGTTACTGCCAATTGAAGGATCATAGCTTTCATTTCTTCCGTCTCCTTGTATAATTTCATCTGTCTCGTGTGCGAACTTCAATCTATGTAAATGAGCAAGTAGGTAAGTATAAGAAAGTAAGAGAAAAAAAAAATTGCTCTGAGGTAGTTATGACGGAATAGTTATAGTGGAAAAACTGTTTCGGGTATCAGTCATTGCCAGAGGAAAGACTATCCTTAGGTAATTAATAATCATTGTTAGAGGAAAAACTGTTCCGGGGTAATTAAGTAATCATTGTTAGAGGGAATTTTTCTGTGATAGTTAAGTAATCATTGTCAGTTAAGTAATGATTATTGAAGAGAAACCGTTATGATTCAATCAAGAAGCAAATAATTGTTATGGGGAGGTAAATTTGTCCTTAGGTAATTAATGTTAGAGGAAAAATTATTCTAAGATAAATAAAGTAATCATTGTTAGTGTAAACGCTGTTCTCAGGTAAATAAGAAGTCATTGTTAGTGAGAAATATTGTTCTGGAGCAACTGATCTGTAAATAATTGTCAGGCGAAAAATTTTCTGGGATAAATTAATAGCAATCATTGAAGAAAATAAGCAATCATCGAGGAAAGTTGTTTTGGGGTAATTAAGTTATCATTGTTGGGGAGAAAACTCTTCCGGGTTTAGCTAAAACGTAATAATTATTAGAATTACATTGTATGCCACATTTAGGACGTTCCTAGGAATCAAGTCATTACTGTCATAGCAACGATATGCCCTAAAACTATAGTCCACATCCCCCTAAACACACATACATACAATAAAGCTTTCACCTTCACTACCTTCACGGATTTCCCAAAGCGCTGCACGTGCCTCGTCCCTTGTGTCCTTCCCTAAATACGCGAGGTTCCAACGAGTCGAAACAATCCACCGGTGCGTAGGTATCCTGTTGGTCTTCCCTCTGTTTACCTTAACGTCATCACGGCTTCCTGTCCAGGGATGGTCTCACATTCCTGACCGTGAGAACCCCGTATCACTGAAGAAGAGTATTACAGTGCTTACTCCAATTTTGCGAGAAATGGGGCGGCATTGTGAGTTGCAAATTTGGAAGTCGCAAAATTGGAAGTATTATTCCTATGGGGAATATTGAATATGGTGGACCCCTCTGTCCATGGTCGCCTAATTTTTCAATATTTTCCTAATATTTTGCCCATATTTATATCACATATATATATTGAGCCATATGAATGATCAGTGTTTGTACAATGGCTACGATAATAAAAAATCAGTCCACCATAGGTTTTTACAGCTTTTTCAATTTTCTCACTGTTTTTAAACACCATTCTCACAGCTGAATCTCCCACACCAAACTCTGGAAATATCACAGTTCCGTTTTCCATCTCTTTTCATCTTAATTATCTTCATCTTCTGCTCCAAAGTTAGCCTAATGTTTTTCTTGGTTGGTGGCGCCATGTCGCACAAAGTCGAGCACAAAGTTTCCTCCAAATTTGCAGAGAGAACTCCGTGGTAGGGGTGGGCACGATACGATTCCGGAATCGATTCCGTCGATTCCGCCGCAGACAGCATGGTATCGATTCCACTGAATGGTATCGATACCTTGGCCTGTCGATTTCACTAGCTTAATTTGTGATACGGAACTGTGATAAAGTATTGGCTAGGGTATATTATATGTATTTTAATATATATATATATATATATATATATATATATATATATATATATATATATATATATATATATATATATATATATATATATATATATATATATATATATATATATATATATATATATATATATATATATATATATATATATATATATATATATATATATATATATATATATATATATATATATATATATATATATATATATATATATATATATATATATATATATATATATATATATATATATATATATATATATATATATATATATATATATATATATATATATATATATATATATATATATATATATATATATATATATATATATATATATATATATATATATATATATATATATATATATATATATATATAAATGAATATATTTTTTTCTTTGAAAGGATATAGTGAAATAAAGGAATATTTAGTTATGAATATAACAATTTTGCCATAATCTTAGGATGTATTATGTATTTTTGCCATTCTTGTGATTATATTATTGTTTGGCATTTTTAATAGGAATCTCCCTTTCATTTTGTGATACGGAACTGAGATAAAGTATTGGTTGTGATTATACACTGAAATATATTTTGTAATATTTTATTTTGTATATAAAGTATTTTCATAATAAATATCAAATACCTCAACCAAATAATTGTTTATTTGTTCCTCTTCCATGTGTGTGTGTGTGTGTGTGTGTGTGTGTGTGTGTTTCACTGTTTGATCTGCTGCAGTCTCTGACGAGAGACCCAGACGTTACCTTACGGAACGAGCTCAGAGCTCATTATTTCCAATCTTCGGATAGGCCTGAGACCAGGCACACACCACACACCGGGACGTGTGTAATTCACTGTTTGATCTGCTGCAGTCTCTGACGAGACAGCCAGACGTTACCCTACGGAACGAGCTCAGAGCTCATTATTTCCGATCTTCGGATAGGCCTGAGACCAGGCACACACCACACACCGGGACAGCAAGGTCACAACTCCTCGATTTACATCCCGTACCTACTCACTGCTAGGTGAACAGGGCTACACGTGAAAGGAGATACACCCAAATATCTCCACCCGGCCGGGTAATCGAACCCCGGTCCTCTGGCTTGTGAAGCCAGCGCTCTAACCACTGAGCTACCGGGCCGTGTGTGTGTGTGTGTGTGTGTGTGTGTGTGTGTGTGTGTGTGTGTGCGTAGAAAAATAATATTCCGGAATCGCTTCACACACTGCCACAATACCAAGTCAAATCGTGATTGCAAGGAGGCGATACCAGTGTCGTGGACGTGAAGGGCAGGCATGAAGGGATACCAGAATCAGTTGGCGCCCCAGATCGCGCGCTGGAGACAGAGCGGTGGGATCGATTCCGGAATCGCGAAGGGTATGAAGCGATACCAGGATCGGCTGGCTCCCTGGCCCTGGTATCGATTCCGGAATCGATACCAGCGATTCCAACAGACTTTAGCATCGGAATCGGCGATACTCAAAACAGCGATTCTTGCCCACCTCTACTCCGTGGAGGTGTACGACTGTACGTAAGGCGGGAGGGATGCCGAGGGAGCGGGGCAGTGTTGTCAGATGAGCTTCGTTGAATTACCGCCAGATTTTTATGAAAACTAGCCAAAAACCACCAAACTATGATAAATATAATATAAATATGATAATATAGTATAATATGATAAATATGAATAAATTAATAAAATGTTGCCTATATAATACAGTAATATATAATTTGCGGGAACGCGCTCTCTTCCGCCACCACTCGCAATACCAGGAGAAAGGAGCAAGATGGGGAAATTTTAAAAATGGCAATT
Source organism: Portunus trituberculatus (assembly GCF_017591435.1). Lineage (NCBI taxonomy): Eukaryota > Metazoa > Arthropoda > Malacostraca > Decapoda > Portunidae > Portunus > Portunus trituberculatus. The sequence goes on from NC_059274.1 coordinate 12,523,133, forward strand.
TTTGGTCCTTGGTCGCAAAATTGGCGTATCGCAAAATTTGAATTCGCAAAACTGGAGTAAGCACTGTATAGTACTAGGTATAGTAGATGAAACGGAAAGCTGCCACAAAGCGTTCATCTTTCCGTGTTGCGTTTGTCTGTTGGCTCTTTGCTTTTCTTTTCATAATATATATATATATATATATATATATATATATATATATATATATATATATATATATATATATATATATATATATATATATATCGCACGTTAATCAATTAAGCTACATTTCCTAATTTTACTTTTGTCAGATGCATTAATGGATGAACATGAAAGTTAAAGAAAATGATATCTTGAATCACTTTCTGTATAACTCAATTCCTGAAGACAATATTGTCATTCATAATGTTGACTGATTGACCCTGTTTGCTTATTCTAACGAGATCGAAACATCTGAAACTATAACTACGTAGTGTTCGAAGACAGGGAACTGCTTCACCTAATTAATCGATCGTTTTCCTGCTGGTTACCAGCCAACATAAGCGAATCTGTCTATGTGAGCACAATATTCCAAAAGATGTAGGATGACATCGTTAATCCCTATGTAGAGCATTAAGACACTTTCCCACGGTCTGCGGCATCTTTACGTCATTGAGCAATCAACCACTGGGCTTTTCCTCTTCCTTTCTCTTCGCTAAACATCCTTTGTGCACTCGAGGGAAACCCGCAGTGCCGCGCACAATGCCACAGGGCCATGGTGAAGTGACCGCGAGGGCGAGTCCGGATGCCCATGACTCAGCCCGGACGTAAGCACTGACTCTCATAACTGCCGTCAACTCTCTCGTTGCTGGCACACATGGCGATGGAAAATGAGTTACAGGCATCCTGCGTCTCGTACTAGCTAATTCTAAGCAGCAAAACAACAATGTTTCGAAACGGTCGTAAAACCATAAAGGAGATCATTAACTTTAATATCTTCAATATCTAAACATCTTCCAACAGTTGCGCATTTTATATACAACGCTAATTAAGTCTTACATAAGCACGCGGTCTTGTTATGTATACGCAGATTACCTCCATAACGTTTCCATATATTAATTCAGGTTCATCCAAACTCTGTTAGTTAAAATTAAAATGCACCAGTTTCCAACACCTATAACAATTCTGGGTGGCGGACGGCCAGACTGTCCACAAGACCAGGGAGTGTAACGGCTCACAATAGTCCCAGCATAGCCTGAGTAACATGCCACTAAGGACGGTTACTCACATGCACGAGGAAATGAAGGTCACGGCGAGATGCTGGCGAGTGACTTGCGTGACGGAAGGAAGGACGAAGGACGAAAGATGATCCACCACCGCCGCCGCCGCCGCTGCCACTTCCTGCAGCCACGCCTCCAGTCTGCGGAACAGCGGAAGAGAGAGTGTGAGGGAGGGAGTACTGGGCGACTACCGAGGAATGGGGGAGGATGGTGGGGTAGGGAGGAGGGAGGAAGGAGGGAGAGAAGGAGGGGAAAGTGTCGGAAATGCAGCCTATGGCATGTTTATCCAGCGCACGGGTTCGAATCCTGTCCACGGTCTGAGTGTAGATTGGGCTTCCTCACTCGGAGCAACGGTTTCCTAGCGGGTGGGCTTTGAGATAGGAGGTACCCCAAAAAAGTATCCCCTTTAGCCAATAAATTCCCGTGAAAAAGCCAGCATGATATATATGTATATATATATATATATATATATATATATATATATATATATATATATATATATATATATATATATATATATATATATATATATATATAAGATGGCGCAGCTCAGATACCACCCAAACCCGTTCTCTTTAGAAAGGGGTTAATATTTGAACAGGAACCGTAAGACGTTATTTATTTATTTTTCCTTTTCGAATAATTGAATTTCTCACACAATCGTCTTCCAACAATCTCCATTCACTCTTATTTGATTATCATTTATCAATTAACTCATATTTTCTTTCATAATCTATTGGTGTTTCGTTTTTCTCTAGAATTTGTTCTCTCTCTCTCTCTCTCTCTCTCTCTCTCTCTCTCTCTCTCTCTCTCTCTCTTTCTTTTCCGTGTTTTCTCGTAACCTTCTCTGCTTTCCTTTATTGCTTCCTTTACTTTTTCCCTTCACTGAATTTCCTCAACCAGCGTCATCTGTCTTTCATTTTTCCTCCTTTCTTCTTTTTTGACCGACAAAAGGATTAAACCAACATAATTCATTCTACATAATACTGATGCTTTGAAATGACTAGAGAGAGAGAGAGAGAGATAGCCATCAGAAGGAATCATTACAATTCCTGCCATAAAAACTAAATAAACAATAATAATAACAACAATGATAATAATAGTAATAATAATAATAACAATAATAACAATAATGATAATAATAATGATAATAATAATAATAATAATAATAATAATAATAATAATAATAATAATAACAATAATAATAATAGTAGTAACAATAATTATTATATTGAAAAGAGAAAAATTAAAGAAACATTACAAAAAAATTATTCACATCAAAACATAATCTATTTACACATTCACTAATAGCTGAATGAGTGACACACACACACACACACACACACACACACACACACACACACACACACACACACACACACTGCATTACTAAATCACTCGTTACAACACTGCTGAATCATGAAGATCACGCTCGCTCTCAGGTTGTTGAGTGAGGCAACCACCGCATTGACTATTCCCCTCACACCTCTTCCTTGACCACTCAGCTACGGATAAACCTGAGCTAACATACAAATGAACACGAACCACCGTCGCGTGAGAATATCCTGTTTTTCGTGTGACGCTTAGTACAATGAAATGAAATACCCAGGGTGGCGCTCCTGGGCTCTACCAGTAATGAAGGAAAAAGAACATCACGGCACGGCTCAGTAAAGGAAGTTGTGAAATATGATCTTCGTCCTGAGGGTTGAGGCCAAGGCGACATGTGGATTATTATGGGAAGAGAAATAAAAACTTGCAAGGCAACATCTGATTTCATCCGTGGTTTGGGTTTATACGCTTTCTTTCACGTTGTGTTCTCTGTCAATCAACAAAGTATTTTCCTTGTATTTCATATACCTTTTTTTTACTTAGTGTGTGCGTGCTTTGGTGTGTGTTGTCAAGGAATTGAGGGTGTCACTTACTCTAGGAGAAAACTTAAATTTTATATAAAGAATAAGAAAGGAAAAAACAAACCAGG
>NC_059274.1:12538851-12568851 GCF_017591435.1 Portunus trituberculatus
TCTGTCCCAGAACGTCACAACAACCTGAAATGGTTTTAATGCGACTACGTTCTACGCTTTGGCGGATCTAAATTCAACCAAGTATATATATATATATATATATATATATATATATATATATATATATATATATATATATATATATATATATATATATATATATATATATATATATATATATATATATATATATATATATATATATATATATATATATATATATATATATATATATATATATATATATATATATATATATATATATATATATATATATATATATATATATATATATATATATATATATATATATATATATATATATATATATATATATATATATATATATATATATATATATATATATATATATATATATATATATATATATATATATATATATATATATATATATATATATATATATATATATATATATATATATATATATATATATATATATATATATATATATATATATATATATATATATATATATATATAAGATAAGATAAGATAAGATAAGATGCTTTATTCGTCAAATTGTTTTACAAAATGTAATACAAAATGAAATTCATTTTGGCATTAGAGCTTCTTAGTAGTTGTATACACATTAAAAATATAGATAAAACCAGAGAAACAGGAAACATAAAATATTAACAAGAAACATTGCATAGGTTATTTTGTATAAAATGTAACATTGTTATAATATACATGTGATATCAAGTTGTCACCATCCCTATCATGAATCATCACCTACAGTTATCATGACAACTTAAAGCTAGAAGTTATAGTGATGATAGATGATTGAAAAGCAGAATGCTTTTAGGTACAAATGACTTTCTGTATCTATCAGTACGCATCATGGGCAGTGCTAACCTTCTTCCAGATTTAAGATGTGTGTAACAATTATGTAGCGGATGGGTTGCATCTTTCATCATTCTGTCTACTTGTTTCATTGTACCTATTTGATAAAGCTTATCTAATGATATGGTCTCTGCACCTAGTTTTCTTGCTTTTTTAACAATCCTTCCCAACTTCTTTTTATCTTTGCAAGTAAGTTTTCCATACCAGGCAGTGATTGAAAAGTTTAAAACTGATTCTAAAATTGATTTGTAAAATAGGCTAATGACCATTTTATCTACATGTAGGTTACACAAGATACGTACAAAGTGTAATCTTTGGTTACATTTCCTTGACACCATATCTGTATTGACACTTCCCTTCAACTGGTCATCAATCATAAAGCCCAAATATTTATACTGATTAACTCTTTCTACGTTTTCTTCTTCAATTGTTAATAGGTCTGGTACGTGTTTATTTTTAGTTCTAAAATCAAATATCATCTCTTTCGTTTTCTTTACATTAAGCTCCAAAAAATTTTGTTTACTCCAGTCAACGAATTTTTTAACTTGAGTTAGATAACCTTCATAATTATCATTTACAATTTTTCCTAAGATAACTGTATCGTCAGCATATTTTATAATAGTACAATCATCAATTTCACTTCTACAATCATCTGTATACAAGGTGAAAAGAACTGGGGACAATACACAACATATATATATATATATATATATATATATATATATATATATATATATATATATATATATATATATATATATATATATATATATATATATATATATATATATATATATATATATATATATATATATATATATATATATATATATATATATATATATATATATATATATATATATATATATATATATATATATATATATATATATATATATATATATATATATATATATATATATATATATATATATATATATACCGTTACTTTCTTCTGAAGTTTTCTCTCTTGAATGTGAAGAAGATGAAGATCAAAACGCATTCTATTGCACAGCTTTTATGTAGATTGTTGTCCATTGAGAGTAAAAAAAATAGATGTTAATTTTATCAGTATCATGTACAGCTTGCACTAATTAATGACAGTACACAAATGAGTGTCTTTACACAAAGTGACCAGGATTAACAAGGAAGAATGATGAATCAGACTGTAGCACACATTGTTTGGTGTGGGCCGTGAGGTACTGCGGCCACTGCTACTGTATACATGTATGTACATCAGTGGACTCAGTGCCAAAAGTCTGACACTCGTTATTCATAAACACGCGTGCATGACCGTTCCCTGCAGATTGTAAATAAAAGGAAAAGCAATGAGTCAATGTAGCTTCAGGTTACAAAAGTGTCCAACGGCATGTCCCTTAACAACAACAACAACAACAACAACAACAACAACAACAACAATAATAATAATAATAGAAATACCAATGATAATAATCGGTCTACCTCCTTCCTATGTTCCTACGCTATAGTACGCCAACTTTGGATAATCCATGTGTCTCCTTTATCTAAGAAAGGTACCTCTCTCTCTCTCTCTCTCTCTCTCTCTCTCTCTTAGCCAGAGAAAAACAAAACATTATTTGAAGTTGAAATGCTTACCACGACGTAGAATGACCTTTCACATAATCAGAGAGAGAGAGAGAGAGAGAGAGTGTGTGTGTTTCACTGTTTGATCTGCTGCAATCTCTGACGAGACAGCCAGACATTACCCTACGGAACGAGCTCAGAGCTCATTATTTCCGATCTTCGGATAGGCCTGAGACCAGGCACACACCACACACCGGGACAACAAGGTCACAACTCCTCGATTTACATCCCGTACCTACTCACTGCTAGGTGAACAGGGGCTACACGTGAAAGGAGACACACCCAAATATCTCAACCCGGCCGGGGAATCGAACCCCGGTCCTCTGGCTTGTGAAGCCAGCGCTCTAACCACTGAGATACCGGGTGTGTGCGTGTGTGTGTGTGTGTGTGTGTGTGTGTGTGTGTGTGTGTGTGTGTGTGACAGTTACAAAATCTTCTCTCATTCTTTACTGCCCCTGTGTTAATGGTGGGGACACATACACTCCCAGTCCAGCCAAGACTCAGAGGGACATTTAGGTTCCCCAGATAACTCAAGCAATCAAACCGGCGCAGAGATTCAGCCCAGGCGAGAGGGAGGAAGGGAGAAGGGCAGAGGAGTTGAAGAGAAGAGGCGAGGCACGAGTGGAGCTTGACGTCATTTGGGGTTTTCCACATACCACAACTCAGTGTCAACCTGTGCAGCGATATGCCATCACTGCTTTGTATTCTTCATTACGTTGTAAAGAACAAAAGCAGTCACACTGATGGTGAACTATTCACATTACCATAGTGTTTTGCACACTTTATGAAACAAGAATGCTACTAGTTTCCCATAAGTCGCCAGCTGGCAACTCTGGAGTTCCCACTAACAGATCCACTTTCCTGTTGTGACGTACATTTTGTCCACATTTAAAGAAGGTTTAAGGCAAACCACCGCAGTATTACTCTCACCGCTGCTGTGAGAAGGGACGACACAGCTTCAACACATACGACTAAGCGGGCATGGTGTCACAGTGAAGATACCTCTAGTACGCAGTAGTATTCACTTCACTCACTTCCCGTGACTCCAAAAAACTTGCCTTCATAGGACATTGTTATCAGCTCAGCAGTACCAGCAGCAGAAGCAATCTCAGCTGTGGGCAGTGACAGTCGTGGTCGTCTGTGTGTCTTCTACGTTCATCTGCCACACCATCAGGTTAGTACAAGGAGGAGACGTCTGTTGTTATTATCTGATTCAAAGTATTGCTGCCTTTATCAGTGTCACTATTTTCCACAAGCGTCCGTCGTCAGACCAGCGGTAAAGCTTGCGAGAACAAGATGCTTCGTGCATCGTGTTGCGTTGCCCTCCGGAGAGGACAAGGCAATGTGTCAGGCGAGGACGTCCCTACTGCGGGAACATGAGTGTGTGCACTGTCAAGGGTTAGGTGTAATTGTCAGCCTGCCAGTACACTTCCCCAGTCCTCGCAGTAAACAGGCTGTAAGCATGCCACATTCTGGCGCCCTGCAGCAACACAGTATATTGTTTCATAAGTATATTTGTGGCTACCTTTATATCAGACTGACATTCCCGTACACGGGAGACACATGGGACAATTATCTACAAGTAATTCCGTCAATGTATATCCTTTACTTCTGAGACAAATGATAATGATGATAATAATGAAAATAATGATAATGATAATAATAATAACAATAATAATAATAATAATAATAATAATCTGTTTATCAAGATTGCAGAATATACATTATGAAAATATACCAAAGGATAGATGGGAGGCTAAAGACTAGAATACGGGAAACTATCCCATTGGTTTATTGCTTGTACCATGGTGGGAGTCGTACTGAGGTGGTATCGGTCCGTGTGTGGTGCCTTTAGGGGTCTTCATTATCTTGTTGGTGTCGCGTGCCACGGACGGGAAATGGTGCGTCAGGAGGGAGCAGGTGGCGTGAGCGTGGGTGACACTGTAGGTCCCTCCAATCAATATAACCGTGTTTGTTAAACGAGAATTCCACTCTTGTCTTGCCTTACAATTGTACTACTTTTATAACTGACATAATAATATTATCATCCCTTACCATTATTGTTACTAGTATCATTATTATCTGTCATTGCTTCTATTATTATTATTATTATTATTATTATTATTATTATTATATTATCATCATCATCATCATCATCATCATCATCATCATTATCATCATTAATGTTATTGTTATTATCATTATCATTATTACTATGAACATTATTGCTTTTTTTTTTTTTTTTTTTACTGTTACTTCTATTGCTGTCGTTCTTCTCTTAAAACTTGTGCCACACGACATGACACGAGCGTCCCCGCCAACACAAAGGTAATAAGTGTGTATAAACCCACAGCATGCGTGCCCTGGTGCTGCTGGCGGCGGCCACCGCCTGTATGGCGATGCCCGGACCCCAGACCTTCCCGCTGAGCCTCCCCGCTTCGAGGGCGACACACCAGACTACGCTCGGGGACAAGATTCATGAGGTGAGACTTGGCTTATTGTAATTCAACGATGCTGTGATAAACGTTACGCTAAAAGCAATATTTTGAAGCCAGTAGGAATTGCAACATGTCTGAAAAACTGTGTGTCTTACAGCTTGGCCTGGATGTGTCGATGGAGCTGCAGAAACCCGGCAATGTGGTTATATCGCCCCTCAGTATTAGCGCCCTCCTCTCTGTCCTCATGATGGGATCTGCGGGCCGCACTCGCCAGGAGCTTCTCCGTGGTCTCCACTTCGATGACGCTCACTCCGAGAACGACGTCCACCTCAGTTTTCAAAGGCTGATGGAAGACATCTTTAGTGACGGACCCGATGTTACTCTCAACGTAGCCAACGGTCTCTTCCTGCAGAGAGGTCCAGGTATCATACATAACTTCACACACAAAGCTCGCATCCATTATAACAGTGTAGTTAGCACGCTCGATTTCTTCAACTCTTCTGTGGAATCCACGGAAACCATCAACAAGTGGGTGAAGAAATCCACAAATGGCATGATCCCCCATCTCCTCACGCAACCCCTTGATCCCCGCACCACCCTTGTTGCTGTAAACACTGTCTTCTTCAACGGCAAATGGCTCACGCCCTTCGACTCGAGCTTGACTCTTGACATGGACTTCGATACTGGTGCAGGGAAAGTTCAGGTGCCCATAATGATCGGGACATTCACCGTGAACTATATCGACATCCCTGAACTGGAGGCCCGCATGGTTGCCTTCCCTTACAAAGGCAACCGGCAAGCCATGTACGTCATTCTGCCAACAGGTCAACCTACAGCCAATCTCGAGCCACTGGAGCGGGAGCTGTCCGCTGAGAAAATCAACTCACTCATTGGCAATATGACAAAACTGGAGATGAGGGTGGGATTGCCTAAAATGCGCCTTTCCTTTAAGTCAAGCTTGCGAGACACGCTCAAGAAACTGCACATGGCATCCATGTTCGATCCCGCCGCAGCGAACTTCTCCCGTCTGTCGACGCTGCCTGTGTGGGTGGACGATGTATTGCATGAGACCGTCATCGAAGTCTCCGAGGAGGGCACTAAGGCCGCTGCTGCTACTGGAGCATTAACGTTTCGTAGTGGTAACTCTAATATCTTTCTTGTCAATCGGCCAGCGATCTTCTTCATCCGTGATGAGGTGTCCAGCGTACCTCTCTTCTGGGGCAGACTAGTGCGACCTGAGCCCCTCAGGACGTAGTGTCCACATTATCGTAAAGAACATGTTTCCTTGCACGATGCGTGGACACCCGACACCGACGCTTCCTGTGTGGGACTTATACACGAGGTGAATGTTTGTCCTGTAGGTGACTGTGAGTTTCGTGTCTGTTTGTCATCCTGTATCCATGTTTGTTCTGGCCTGTCTGTATGTATGTCAGTGCTTCTATCATTGTCTTTCTGTGTAAATTCGCTGTGTGAATGGCGATCTTAGTCTAAGAATATTTATATTGGCCAGACAGTGTGTCGGGTTCTCAAAGTTTTTTAGCAAATGACTGTAATAAAACAAAATATTTATCAAAGCAGTTGTGTGACACCTAGAAAACTTTTACATTAGCAGAATCCTTCATCCGAAATGGCATCATAAAATGCTATATACGTCCATATACCTATTACCTGTGCTGCAGGTGATAGTGTAAAATCTATGCCTGCTTTTTTGTGGTACGGTAACACACACACACACACACACACACACACACACCCGGCAGCTCAGTGGTTAGAGCGCTGGCTTCACAAGCCAGATGACCGGGGTTCGATTCCCCGGCCGGGTGGAGATATTTGGGTGTGTCTCCTTTCACGTGTAGCCCCTGTTCACCTAGCAGTGAGTAGGTACGGGATGTAAATCGAGGAGTTGTGACCTTGTTGTCCCGGTGTGTAGTGTGTGCCTGGTCTCAGACCTATCCGAAGATCGGAAACAATGAGCTCTGAGCTCGTTCCGTAGGGTAATGTCTGGCTGTCTCGTCAGAGACTGCAGCAGATCAAACAGTGAATTACACACACACACACACACACACAGACACACACACACACACACACACACACACACACACATGACTTCTGTCACTGGCTACAGTTGCCTCTCACGTGTACCTCGCCTTCTTCTTCTTTCCCTTTACATCTCTCATCCCATCCCTCTTCCCTTCCATCAGGCTTTTCATCATTCTTCCTTCACCCCCATCTCTCTCTCTCTCTCTCTCTCTCTCTCTCTCTCTTTTAACCTGTATATTCAAAACAGTACATCACACACACACACACACACACACACACACACACACACACACCGCGTAGTATAGTGGTTAGCACGCTCGACTCACAATCGAGAGGGCCGAGTTCGAGTCCCGGGAGCGGCGAGGCAAATGGGCAAGCCTCTTAATATGTGGTCCCTGTTCACCTAGCAGTAAATAGGTACGGGATGTAACTCGCGGGGTTGTGGCCTCGCTTTCCCGGTGTGTGGAGTGCGTTGTGGTCTCAGTCCTACCCGAAGATCGGTCTATGAGCTCTGAGCTCGCTCCTTAATGGGGAAGACTGGCTGGGTGACCAGCAGACGACCGAAGTGAATTACACACACACACACACACACACACACACACACACACACACACACACACACACACACACACACACACACACTTGACGTCTCTTACTAACAAGATGGACGAGTTGATACTATTAGTAAGACCCACATATACAGACAATGTGGCGATAACAGAGGCGTGACAGATAGTTCCTGAGATGTACAGGATGCAGACTTTAAGGCTCTTACATCATCTCAGGAACAGGAGCAGAGAGGAATGAAGTAACACTGTTTTGCCGCGCTCCCTTCAGCCCCTCATGCATCCCTGTGGAGGTCCCTGCTGAAGTGGAGACCATGTATGTACGAGTTACGCCACCCTGCCAGCCTAACAACACAGCCTCCACCATTCCGTGTATCGGCTGTCCCCCCCTTACATGCTACCACAACACACTTCCTCACTGATCACATCATTGATACTGCTGGTCATCTGTTGGAACTTAATCTCTTGAATATCAGAAATATCTTACACTAACTCTGCCAGGTAGTGGACCTTATCATGACTGACCTGAGTAAACAGTACTCGCTTCACAGACTGTTGTCTAGCTCCCTTGGGACACAGCACCCATTTCTCCATCCTGTGGACGCCTACACCCACACCGTGCACTGCCTGTCAGCTATCCCCAAGACACACTGACCCTGTCCATGCCTGACTCAGCCATGAGAGAGAAAAAATGAGTGACACATCACCTGCAGACCGAGGTGTTGGAAGTGGAGGACGTCCAGATCAAATGGGGCAACTATGTCGTCACCATCATGGAAGGCTTCCACCGCTACTTCCTAGCAAAGAGCGTTACAGTGCGCCCATCTGATGCCCCATGGATGACGCCCCGCATCAAAAGACCATGGGCCAGCAGAACTGAGCTCTTCACTCTTGGCCAGTCCAATACAGGAAAGTAAGGAGCAGATTTATTAAGGAGATTAAGGGGGCTAAGACAAATTATTATCCAGACAAAATACATCAGCTTAAGCTTGCCAACGACAGACAATGTTACTCTAAGATCAAAGTTTTGTGTGGCTTACAAAAACTTTTCTCTTCTCTCCTCTTACCTCATATCTTGCCGTTAATCTCGTGGCAGAAGAGATCACTGGTCACTTTGTCGCAATATGTCAAACCTTCCCTTTCCTCCACACCGCTCCTCTCCTGTCTCCTCTCTCCACTCCTCTCCTCCTCCCACAGTCCAGGCGGTGGATGTATTCAGTAAAATATTCAAATTTGAACCTAGATCCACCACACCTAATGACTTTCCTATTAAAATCTATAAAGAGTTTGCTTCTGAATTAGCAACATCACTGCGTTCCATCATAGATGCATCTCTCTCTCAGCACTCCTTCCCTGTGGACTGGAAAACACCCATCCCTGAAACTCTCACTCCAGTCTCCCAACGACCTCAGGCCAGTCGCTATCATACCCATCCCAACTTTATTTGTAAAGATTTTGTGTTCGACTGGGCTTGACATCACATAGTTTGGCAACATTACAGCAACATCCGCCTCACTACCTAATCAGCTTTCTTGAATTCATTTATAGTCACCTGGACAAATGGAACACCTTACTAGCTGTTGCATTTATGTACTTCAGAAAAGTCTTTCATCAATTTGACCATACTGTTGTCATTAACGTGTATTATTATTCAATGATTATTTTATTACTATTATTATTATTACCATTATTATTATTATTATTATTATTATTATTATTTTTATTATTATTATTATTATTATTATTATTATTATTATTATTGTTATTATTATTTTAGTAGTGTTATTATTTGTATCATTATTGCTTTTATTATTACTATACACAAAACCCCATAATAATTCTTCATCGGACAAAAGGATGAATCTGTTCACTAGATGTATTGTGTAGATAAGGCAGTGATTCTAAGGACTGAGAGGGCAGGGCAGTCTGATAGGAGATGACAGTCCCATAACAGTTCCTGAGAGATGGAGGCAAGGCTCATGTTATTCCTCTGTGGTGTGGCAGGATCGCAATCACAGTCTGTGATTTGCAGACAGTTTCCTTAGTAGACCTAGGCCGAGATTCACTATACAGTTACGCAGTTCTTAAAACCTTAAGAAGTTCGTATCTATACTATGAAGTATTCACTAAATAGTTACTAACGTCTTACGTACCTCAAAAGGTAAGAACTCTCAGGACCCCGTAAGGTTCCGTATCCGAGACCTATAAGCGCTTTTTCTCCTTTACACAATCCGCGAGGAAAATAAACACTACCGAAGCCAGAGGTTAGAAAAGAAGTAGATTGAAATAAAGAATAACAGGTTACATTACATGACAGTGGCCTGAGAATCGATGAAAGACTCTATAATGAAAATACAAGTGTATTAGCACATGACAGTAGCTTAAAAAGGAAAGGAGAGTGAAATATGCATTTACAAGTGACGTTACCATATGACAGTGGCCTGAGGATGGAAGGAGATTGGGATATATGCACTAGTACAGTGAATATAGAAAAACTAAATGATAGTACTAATCTTTTTCTGGTGACTTTTTGACGTTAATGTATACTGTATAAAACAGTGATCTGGGAGGTGTAAGTGCCTGGCAGTGGCAGTGCTGAAAATGACGAAAGAGAGAGAGAGAGAGAGAGAGAGAGAGAGAGAGAGAGAGAGAGAGAGAGAGAAAGAATGTGTGCCTGACAGTGACAGTGCAATATAAGAATTGCCTTTATTTCACTTGTATACATATAATAATGTTTGGCAGTGACTGTGATTCCAAACTTTTTATCTCATGAACGTTGATGAAGTAATACGCATAATATGTTACGTGACTTGTAGATTGTAGATTGTTTTCTTTCATTAATAATGTTGATGCGCACTATGGGCCGAGTTGGTACAAGTGAGCCGAGTTGACAATTGACCGAGTTGGCATAAGGTTAAGTTGTCCTGTAACACTCTTTTGGGCTCCACTGACGTATTGGTGTTTCTTGTATCATGTAATTATGACACATCATTTGTTTCTACTAGCTGCTGATTGGATAATGTCACTTGAGCTTATATGCAACAAGCGCTGCTATTGGCTGAAGGAAAACATGTCAACAATGTACAAATACTATTTACCGCAGACTACCGTAAAGAAGTGAAGCAGAGCTGAGAACATATCCAAGATGGCGACCATAAGAAACCTTTAGTGCATCGCATTAGGGTGAGTTCGTACGACTTGTCCTTACGTAATTCTTAAATAGGGAGCGTTAGTGAATCCAGCCCATGACAAGCAATACATTCTAAGACCAGAGGACATCTGCTTGAGGGCAAACGCTACACGCAGGTAAATTAAGTGTGTGGTTGACTCCACTTGACCTACGACCGTGCTTCTCCCTGTTATCCACCTGTTTTTCAATGTTGCCACACAAACATAACAATCTTTTAAAAGTGTTTATCATTCTTACAATACAGGCGTGACCAAATGAAAATTATTGAACAAGAGAAAACATTAAAGTGGACAAAATAAGAATTCAATGTTTTAAGTAAAAACTTCGAAAAATAATGTATGAACAGTATCTTAGATGAGACAAAGGGTCCTGATTGGACTCAAATACTATGACTAGGACAAATGTTAGATATCAGTGGCCCCTTTACCATCTCCCTTTGTTCATAAACACGTAGGAAAGTCCGTTCATTGTATATTGTAAGAAGGAGAAAAAGAATTGGTAACCTCAGTGTCTGTGCTTTCGTCCAGTAACTGCGGTGACTGGCAATGTCATCCTTACATTTGTATGCTTGACGAGAAACAACTGCAGCAACAACAACAACAATTGTAATAACAATAATGGTAATAATGATAATAGTGATAACAATAATAATAATAATGATGATAATTATGATGATAGTAATAATAATGATGATGATAATAATAATAATGATAATAATAATAATAATAATAATAATGATAATAACAATAATCATAATAATAATAATAATAATAATAATAGTAATGATAATGACAAAAATAATAATAAAAATGATAATAATAATAATAATAATAATAATAATAATAATAATAATAATAATAATAATAATAATAATAATAATAATAATAATAATAATAATAACAATAATAATAAAATCATAATAACAACAATTATACTACTACTACTACTACTACTACTACTACTAATAATAATAATAATAATAATAATAATAATATTAATAATAACAACAATAATAGTAATAATGATAATAATAGTAATAACAATAACATTGTCAATAATAATGAAAAGCTAGCTGCCTTTTACTTTCTTTAGTGATATCTGCTTTTCTGAGAAGTAATAGTGAAAAGTTCATCGCAACGAGGACCAATTTGCTTATAGTTTGGAAGAGAGAGAGAGAGAGAGAGAGAGAGAGAGAGAGAGAGAGAGAGAGAGAGCTCGTTGTAAATACAATATATCGAAACACCCTGCAATTTTGTGATGCGGCTGATGCCGAAGTGTCAAGTAGCGGGGAAAATGGTCAGGCATCTCCCTGGGCTTTGTGCAATTCCTCGTCAAATCACTGGGGTGTCCCGGTATCGTATTTGTAGCAGTCTGTTCTTTGTTTTATAAACGATACCTAGTATACAAACTCTACAAGGTCTATTTATTTATTTTTTTCCTAATCTTTTCACCAAGTCCTCTTGTGAACAGCATGCTGTGTTCCTACCTCTCCTCCTGCACGCGGCTGTCTGTCCTCTGCTGAAGACTTCATTAAAAGATTAGTTAAGTAGTGGGAAAAAAATAAACCCTCTAATACAATCACAGTAATCTGGGTTTTGTTATAAACAAAATATCGAACAACTATCTGCCATGGGGACAGCTATGAACATAAACGCAGAAACCAATCAAACTGGCGCACAGCTACAGCAAAAGCGGAAGAGAGGGAGAAAAAGAAGCGCAAGAGCTGAAGGGAGGTGGGAGACAAGAGGCGAGGCAGGAAGCAAGCTTGACGTCACTGGGGTTTTCACATACTACGCCAGACCGCCACTGTGCATGAGCGCGTTGCCATTACTGCTTTGAATTCACCATTATATCCCATGTTGTAGAAAACAAAAACGAAGAAAAGTCAGCCTTTTAATGAATTCTTAATATAATGGTAGATTTGGACAAGCAAAGATGCATCTATGAGGTACAATTGCAGATGTTAGATACCGTCTGCACAGCTCTTTGCATCTAATATTTCCTATAAGACACCAGCTGGCAACTCTGGAGTTCCCACGGGCAGGGCCTTGCCTTTCCTGTTATGACGCAAATCTTACAGACTTAAAAGGGAGTTCAATCAAACTGCAGCAGTATTGCTCTCTCCGTTGTAGTGAGTGGACATCACTGCTCCAACGCATGAGTGGGCAAATCGTCACAGTGTAACTAATCCTACTTGATAGTGATAATCCCTTCACTCTCTCTCTGTGACTCCACAACACGCTGACATTATAGGATACTGTCAATAACACACTAACTGCAGCAGCAACAGCAGGAGCAATCTCAGCTGTGGGCAGTGACTGTCCTGGTCGTCTGTGTGTCTTCTACGTTCATCTGCCACACCATCAGGTTAGTACAAGGAGGAGACGTCTGTTGTTATTATCTGATTCAAAGTATTGCTGCCTTTATCAGTGTCACTATTTTCCACAAGCGTCCGTCGTCAGACCAGCGGTAAAGCTTGCGAGAACAAGATGCTTAGTGCATCGTGTTCCGTTGCCCTCCGGAGAGGACAAGGCAATGTGTCAGGCGAGGACGTCCCTACTGCGGGAACATGAGTGTGTGCACTGTCAAGGGTTAGGTGTAATTGTCAGCCTGCCAGTACACTTTCCCAGTCCTTGCAGTAAACAGGCTGTAAGCATGCCACATTCTGGCGCCCTGCAGCAACACAGTATATTGTTTCATAAGTATATTTGTGGCTACCTTTATATCAGACTGACATTCCCGTACACGGGAGACACATGGGACAAGATGGCGCGCCTTATCTACAAGTAATTCCGTCAATGTATATCCTTTACTTCTGAGACAAGGCAGAATACAATATCAGTATCTGTGCATCTACAATTAACATAATAAGTACGCTGTTATTATAATCATTATTATTATGATTATTTGTAGTAGTAGTAGTAGTAGTAGTAGTAGTAGTAGTAGCAGCAGCAGCAGCAGCTGTAGTAGCAGCAGCAGTAATAGTAGTAGTAGTAGTAGTAGTATAAGTAGTAGTAGTAATATTATAATAATAATAGTAATTATCATAATAATAATAATAATAATGACAATAATAATATTTATTATTATTATTATTATTATATTATTATTTATTATTATTCTTTTATTATTATTACTAATTTGCTTTATTGCTATTTTTGCTATTATTATTGTTATAGTCATTATTATTATTATTATTGTTATTTTTATTATTATTATTATTATTATTATTATTTATTGTTATTATAATAATTATTATTATTATTATCATTATCATTATTATCATTATAATTATTATTATTACTATTATTATTATTATTATTATTATTATTATTATTATTATTATTATTATTATTATCATTACTGTTATAATTATTGTTATTATTATCGTTATTACTATTCTAATTTTCTTTTGGTAACTATAGCTTTCATTATTATCATTCTTCTCTCAAAACTTGTGCCACACGACATGACACGAGCGTCCCCGCCAACACAAAGGTAATAAGTGTATAAACCCACAGCATGCGCGCCCTGGTGCTGCTGGCGGCGGCCACCGCCTGTATGGCGATGCCCGGACCCCAGACCTTCCCGCTGAGCCTCCCCGCTTCGAGGGCGACACACCAGACTACGCTCGGGGACAAGATTCATGAGGTGAGACTCGGCTTATTGTAAGTCAATGATGCTGTGATACGTAGTCGATGGCGTAGTGGATAAAGTGGTGAGCGTGGGATCGGGTAGACGTTCATGCGTAGGTTCGAATCCCACCACGTACCGCCTTCAAACTTTGTCATTTGTCGAGTGGTTTAAAGTTACCTACATGTCACCATGATACCCAGGTTCTAGGTGAATACACCTAAGATGCGCTTGGCTGGTGATATGGGCCCTATTAATGGGTACCACTATAAATAAAATTGTACTATAAGTAAAATTGCCTGCTCTTCTAATGAGCGGAAGCTGAACGGCGCTTTCCATGATCTTCAAATATACCTACAAGCGATATAAGCCATAACATAAATAAAAATAAAAATAAAATAAACATTACGATAAAATCAATGTCTGAATGACTGTGTGTCTTACAGCTTGGCCTGGATGTGTCGGTGGAGCTGCAGAAACCCGGCAATGTGGTTATATCGCCCCTCAGTATTAGCGCCCTCCTCTCTATCCTCATGATGGGATCTGCGGGCCGCACTCGCCAGGAGCTTCTCCGTGGTCTCCACTTCGATGACGCTCACTCCGAGAATAATGTCCATCTCAGTTTTCAAAGGCTGATGGAAGACATCTCTAGTGACGGACCCGATGTTACTCTCAAAGTAGCCAACGGTCTCTTCCTGCAGAGAGGTGCGGGTGTCATGTACAATTTCACCCAAAAGGCTCGCGCCCATTACAACAGTGAAGTCAGCACGCTTGACTTCTTCAACTCCTCTCTGAAGTCCACGGAAACCATTAACAACTGGGTGAAGGAATCCACAAATGGTATGATCCCAAATCTCATCACGCAGTCCCTTGATCCCTTCACCACCTTTGTTGCTGTAAACACTGTCTTCTTCAACGGTAAGTGGGTCACGTCCTTCGACCCGAAGATGACCAGAGAGAGGGATTTCGATACTGGGGCAGGAAAAATTCAAGTGCCCATAATGAGTGGGACGTTCACCGTGAACTACATCGACATCCCTGAACTGGAGGCCCACATGGCTGCCTTCCCTTACAAAGGCAACCGGCAAGCCATGTACGTCATTCTGCCAACAGGTCAACCTACAGCCAATCTCGAGCCACTGGAGCGAGAGCTGTCTGCTGAGAAAATCAACTCCCTCATTGGCAAGATGACACCACTGGAGATGAGGGTAGGATTGCCTAAAATGCGCCTTTCCTTTAAGTCAAGCCTGCGAAAAACACTCAAGAATCTGGATATGGGATCCATGTTCAATCCCGCTGCAGCGAACTTCTCCCGTCTGATAGCGCAACCTGTAAGGGTGGATGATGTATTGCACGAGACCGTCATCGAAGTCTCCGAGGAGGGCACTAAGGCTGCTGCTGCTACTGGAGCAATAACAGTTCGCAGTGGTTTCTTTCATTATTTTTATGTGAATCGGCCAGCAATAATCTTCATCAGGGACGAGGTGTCTGGCGTGCCGCTCTTCTGGGGCAAACTAGTGCGGCCTGAGCCCCTCAGGACGTAGTGTCCACAGTACTGCCATGACAACATGCTGCTTTGTACCTTATCGTTTCCAGTAAGATGTGTGAAGAGCACACACCGACGCTTTCTGTGTGGAACCCATACACGAGGCGAATGTGTGGCCCTACAGGTGATTGTGCGTCCTTGTTTGTCATTCTGTATCCATGTTTGTGCTTCTTTGTCTGCGTGTATTTCAGTACTTTTGTCACTACCTATCTATATTGACCATGTGTGAATGGCGATCTTATTACATGTACATTTATATTGGCCAGTCTGTGTGTTGAATGTACGTGTCTTAAAGTTTTTGTTATTTGTAATGAAACAGAATATTTATTAAAAACATGAAAGAAATCTTTAAATGTTTCACATCAACACAATTACATTTTTATATCAGCATTGTCCAGATCTTTGCTGTAGTAACCATTGCGTATAAAATCAGCATTAAATGGCATATACATCCATACACCTGAGGCCTATGGTTGGATGAAAAATGTATATATATATATATATATATATATATATATATATATATATATATATATATATATATATATATATATATATATATATATATATATATATATATATATATATATATATATATATATATATATATATATATATATATATATATATATATATATATATATATATATATATATATATATATATATATATATATATATATATATATATATATATATATATATATATATATATATATATATATATATATATATATATATATATATATATATATATATATATATATATATATATATATATATATATATATATATATATATATATATATATATATATATATATATATATATATATATATATATATATATATATATATATATATATATATATATATATATATATATATATATATATATATATATATATATATATATATATATATATATATAATATATATATATATATATATATATATATATATATATATATATATATATATATATATATATATATATATATATATATATATATATATATATATATATGTACTATTGAAGTCAACAGCGAGGTCTGCATTATTCTTTTTGTACAGCGTATTTTGTGTTTTTCGCACAAGGGCGCGTTCGTCCGGTTTTAGTTGGTGGAGTAGTGTGCCAAAGTCCATTTTCTCTAGACGTCTTTCGGTCTTGATCAGACCATCTTCAGGAGAGAAGTGAGTGCAACTTGTTGTTGTTTTATTTTTGCTGGGATCCCAGCAGGGCTATGTAGAGCCCTCTAGAGTGTAAATGTCAAGTGGATGGAGGAGTTAGAGACTTGTCCGATGGACAAGACTCACAAGCTTTAAACAGCAGGCTACCCAAACGACAAGGCGCCTTAAGGTGGTGGAGCATCTGCGACCACATTGGCCAGAATGTTTGCCGGTGTTGCTGCAACAAGGAGTGCTGCAGCTTCCTCCGCATCATCATCTTCAATGTCCGGGTATTGGTGACTTGGTGTTCTGAGACATAGAGTGGCAGGGCATTCAAGCAGGTAGTGGAGAAGTGGGTGTGATGTTCGGGCTTCGCAGTGTTGGCAGGCGAGTGGAACCTGTCCTTGCAGGGCTGATAGGCAAGGGTAGCCAAGGCGAAGTCTGTGAACATCAGCCCTGACTTTAGGATGTGTGTGTGGTGGAAGTGCTGTTGGTTTATAATCAGTGGCTCTGGCGTACCAGATTGCAGAGGGTGAGCCCCGGGCGGCTTCTTCTTCGTGAGTGTTTTTATGGAGACGTAATGTGTTGGCTCTGATTGTGCGTTTGACTTGTGCCATGCTGGGTGAGATAGTGATTTCCGGGTCTGCGATGGTGGTGGCGGCTTTAGCTGCAGCATCAGCAAGATCATTCCCACGTATACCCGCATGGCCCGGAATCCATGTGAGAGTGATCCTCCTTGCCCTCCCACACAGGGTCGTGGCGAGGTGATGGATGCTCGTGAGCAGCCGCACGTTGTCTTGTGGCCACGGGTTACGGAGTGCTTGCAGGGCAGCCATGGAGTCCGTGGCGATAAGGGCGCTGTGTGCCGTGGTGGTGTGTAGGTGTTGGAGGGCTCCTTTGATGGCTGCGAGTTCCGCTTGGGTCGAGGAGGCGCCACTAGAGAGACGCCACTGGAGTGTAGTGCCTTCGGTGACGAGGGCCGCTCCCGCAGCTCCCGAGGCCTGATCTACAGAGCCATCCGTGTATATGATGGTGTCGTGTGTGTGTTAGAGGTGTTAGGTGGCCGAGAGCCTCCGCCTTAAGGGCAGCAGGGTGAAGGGACGACTTCGGTAAGGAAAGCCAGTCACTTGAGATGGTTAAAGGGGGACTCCATGGAGGCGCTGGTGTATAGTCCGGGTGGGGGCTGTCTTGCCCTTTATCTCTGATGGTGTCTGCAACTCCACATGATGTCACAGCTGCTGCTGAGCCCCTGGCCCATGTGTGACGGAAGAGGTGAGGGTCTTGTCCGAGAGTGGAGAAGACCTTTCCTGGAGCGATGTAGGGACGTGCAGAAGCAGCCATTTTGCCGATGAGGGTGGCAGAAAGCTGGGGGATTCGGTGCTTGATTGCCACCAGCTGGGCTTCCATCCGCAGATTGAGAACTTTGGTCCAGCGTGGGGCAGACAGAATGACCCTGAGAGCCTGATTCTGTGCCTTATCGAGTGTTTCAATGAGGGCTGGGGAAGCTGCAGTGAGACAGGGGGCAGAGTAGTCCACCAACGACCTTATGGCGTGTGTAAAAAACGAGCGCTTCACCCGGAAGCTGGCTCCACAGGCGTTACTGGCGATGGCCTTCAGGATGTTGGTCCTGGAGAGCATCCTGTCTTTGAGTGTTTCCACCTGTTTTCGGAGGGTGAGGTGCCTGTCTATCCACACGCCGAGGTATTGGTGGCTCTCGACCCAACCCACCTGCGCGATTCCAGTGGTAAGAGGGGCATCAGGGATTGCTCCTCCGAATGCCATGGCCTTTGATTTGTTTAAGTTGAGCTTGAGACCAAGCTCACGACACTTGACATCGAGAAGAGTAAGGCAGCGCTGGCTCTGTGAACGATGATTGGGACCGGTGCAGATGAGGGTGATGTCGTCAGCATAGGTAATTATCTTGCAGTCTCTGGGTAGGGGAGGTGTAAAAGAGCCTCCACAAGAGTGTTGAAAAGGTAAGGGCTTATCACGCTTCCCTGTGGAGTCCCGTGTTCATGAAGGTGCAGGGTGGACGTTTTGCCTTGAAAACGGACTGAGGCTTTTCTGTCGGAGAGATAGTCTTGGATCCAGCGCAGTAGGTGGCCCTTAACACCCTTTGCCGCTAGGAGAGCAAGGATAACGGACTCGTCTGCCAGTTCAAATGCCTTCTCAAGGTCGAGAAAGACAGCCGTGCTTTTCCCTGTCCAGTCGCGGCCAGGAGAGTCGCAAGACATTCTGCGGTGCCCGTGCCTTTGGTGTAGGCATGAACTGCAGGATGGAGTGGCCCTGTGGTCCACTGTAGGCGGTGCAGGACCATCCTTTCCATGGTCTTGGACACACAGGACAGAAGGGAGATGGGGCGGTAGGCGCCAGCTTCCTTTGGTTTCGGGATGGGGATGATGGTAGCTTCTTTCCAGGTAGAGGGAAGCTTCCCTTCCTGGAGTGAGGCATTGAAGAGTGTCAGCAATGCCCGGTGACCATCGGAACCTGCGTGGCGGACCATGGAATGAGTAATTCCGTCCGCACCCGGGGATGTGTCTCCTCCTGTCTTGAGAGCATTCTGGAGCTCTTGTCGTGTGAATGGTGTGTCTGTGGGAGCGTCTTCTGTGCAGGCTGCGTTGATGGTGAGTAGTCGCCTGGGGTGGAGGTTCTGTAGCTTTTCTCTTGTTTCAGCAGGAAGATTGGTGGACTTGGTGCGGCTGGCGAACTTTTCAGCAAGGCGCTCTGCCTCGGCCTGCGGATCAGGGTGGGAAGGCGGTGGAGGTGGACCCTGATTGCGAATAGAGCGCAGCTTTTTCCACATTGTCCCCAAGGACGAGTGAGAATCAAGGGATTGGCACCACTCCATCCATTTTTCATCCCTTACTTCGGCTTTGACCTCCAAGGCATGGCTGACAACGGAGGCAAGAAGGTTCCTGTTCTCTGATGTGGGGTTACGTCTGAATAGTTTCCGAGTGGCATTGAGTCTGGCATTCATTTCCTTGACTCTTTCGTCTCGAAACCAGTAATCCTTGAAGGTTTTCGAGGGTCTTTTGGTTGTAGGGATGGCTCCCTTTGCGGCAGCACGGAAGGCAGCTGTGACAGCCTCCTCGTGTTGGTTGATGTCTGAGGGTGGCTGGATCCGAAGACTGGGGTTGTTGCTGAGATGCGAGGCGAAAAGCAGCCAGTCTGCTTTTTTTGGTGTTCCATCTGATTGGAGGCAGCGGCGGTGGCGGAAGCTTGTCGAGTCCTATGTCACACAAGATGGCAAAATGATCACTTGCCAGGGTGGGATGAAAGCCCCATGAGCAGACTTGCCGGATTGTGGAAGAGATGAAAGAGAGATCGAGTACTCCTCCCCCTCATGTGTGTGGCCGTGCTGTTGTTGAGGAGCTCAACACCTGGGGTCTCGCTCAATGTGACAGCGATGTGGCGACCATCCCTGTTGGTGTTTAGTCTGGATCCTAGTATGGGGTGGTGTGCGTTGAAATCACCGCCGATGTAGGTTGGTGTGATGGATGCCTGTTCCAAGACTTCCTCGAGGTTCAGTTGCTTGTCTGGTGATTTGTAGACGTTGTAGATCTGCAATGATGATTCCTGTAGGGTGAGGGAGACAGCCAAGACCTCGACTCCTTCTCCGCAGGACGCTGGGTCCTCAACGGGACTGCAGTGAATTGTGTCTTTCACGAGAATGGCACATCCCTGTGAGCGTCCTGGTATTCGGGGGATGCTGTAGGTGTTGTATCTCCTGAGACGAAGCTGACGGTCTTCTGTGGTAAGTGTTTCCTGTAGAAGGAAAACATCAACCAGGTCTGTTTTGGCTGCTTCCTGGAGGAGGTGAAGCTTCAATTTGGCACCTTGGATGTTCCATTGCAAGATGCGCAGCGGACGGGAACCGTGTTGCTCGAGGGGAGTGTGGTGGTTTCCTGTGTCTGGTAGCTGGGGTTGTCGTGGCTCGATGGCATCTTGCTGTTGTCGGTTGACACATCCATTGCCATTCCTGAGTCCTGGTCTTTGTTGCTGGTTGTGGAGGGCTTGATGGTGCTGCTGGTTGCTGGATTGTCGGTGCTGGAGAGGGTCAGGTTGGCGCTGGCGTTGGTGTGATGGTTGTTGTTGTGATGGACATTTTTCTTGGCGGGCGAGTGGGCGCAGGTTGTCGTTTCTGGTGATGCTGTGTGCTTCTTTGGCTTGGTGGAGGGTGTGGTAGTCTGGGGATCTGCTTGTGGCACTGTGGTGTGGTTTCTGACTGCGCTGGTCACGGCCGCGACGAGTTTGTCTTGATCTATGTCTTGTTTCAGGATTTGGGACAGGGACATGGCGAAGTCGGTGAGGAGGCTTTTCAGAGATGTCGTGGTGAGAGTGATTGTCGGTTCTTGTGACGGTGGAGGCCGGGCTGATGGAGATGCGGGAGCGGGAGCTCGTGGTGCTGGAAGAGAGGCTTGGTGGTTGCTGGTTTGCAGGACCGGGAAGTCTGCTGCATTCAATTGTTGCGGAGGAGCACGCAGGTCGGTGTTCTTCTGAGTACCCCAGACAAAGGTTCCTGGAGGAGCCTGACAATGTTTCTGAACCCAGTCTATCTGGGTGTTGATTCCCTCTTGTGAGGATGCGGGCTTATATGGGCGGCGGAAGCAGGTAGTCGCGTCAAGTAGCCAGTCAGAGCGCGGATCGAGTTTCGTCTGAAGCGGCCAATGAGCAGCCGGCTACAGCTCCGTGTGGCTGTCGCTGGGATGGTAACGATGATTCTGGCTGCTGTTGTATGTTGATGGTAGGTTTTTCTGAGTAGATATGTACTGCTTCCGTCATCTTGAGTCTTCTTATGTCGTTTTCTTTAACTAGGATGGTGGTGTTGCTTTCCATGTGATGTCGCTTCAGGATGATGCCGTGTTCATTCATGTAGTGTCGTCTTATAGCGCCGTCTTGTAGGTGTGCTGTAATTCTCTTTGATAGGGTTGTAGATGTGAAGCCAATGTACCTCGAGTTTAGGTGACTGCAGTCACCAACAGTGCATGTGTGTTGGTACACGACGTTCACTTCTTGCAGGGAGTTTGTCGGAGGAAGACAGCTATTCTTCATGATGAGGCTTGCGGTTTTTCTGGTCTTGTAGTAAATGATGACTTGGAGTTTAGTGTCTGTGTTGATGGGCGAGACGTTGTTGTGGATGATCTTCTTTACGGCTTTCTCGTCTTCTTTGTATGCTGAAGACATCGTGTTCTTGTAGTAGAGAGTGATGCACGATGTTTGTTGCTCGGGCGGATTCTCGCGGATGTAGTTGTCCATGCGGCGACGTATGACTTCGTCTATTTCTTGCTGCGGATAGCCGTTGTTGCAGAGAAGCTGGGAGATTCTTTTTAATTCAGCGTGGACTGCATTCCATGAGGATGAGTGCGTGAGAGCCCTCCTGACAAAGGCATTGATGACGCTGTGTCTATATTTTTCTGGGCAGTCACTTTTTCCGTTTAGGCAGAAGCCGAGATTCGTAGATTTAACGTAGACTGACGTGGAGAAGCAGGAGCTTGAACGGTGCACCATGACGTCGAGGAAGGGGAGCTTGTTTTCTTCTTCTAATTCGTGTGTGTAGTTGAGGCAGGAGTGTTTCTTGAAATTCTCGATCAGGTGCAGTACTTCCTCTTCAGTGTTGGCGTTGATGAAGATGTCATCGATGTATCTTGCGTAGACTGTTGGTTTTATGTCCGGGTTTTCCGCGAAAACCTTTTCCTCGACGGCCCCATGTAAAATTGGCAAAGAGGACACCGAGAGGAGACCCCATGGCGACGCCGTCGCATTGTACATACATCTTGCCATCTGGTCCGTAAAAGGCAGCTTCCTTGGTGCAGGTGCGTAGCAATGTCCGTAGAGTTTCTTCAGGGATGGTGAGTTTCTTGCCGTCTGTGTGGTAAACTTCCTTGCAGATGATTTCTATGGTATCGTCTATTGGGACGTTGGTAAAAAGTGATTCAACATCCATCGATGCCATGATGCTGGAGGGCGCGCCGTTTTAAGATGTCGAGAAACTCAACAGTTGATTTGAGGCTGAATGAAGCTGGTACGAAGGGTGTGAGGAGTTCATTAAGCCTTTTGGCTAGTTTGTACGTGACGGCTGGCGTTTGGCTGATGATTGGTCGTAGTGGGTTGCTGCGTTTGTGGATCTTGACGTTGCCATATGCGTAACCGAGCTTGTGGTCACCTTCGATAAGGGGGAGTTTCGTGTCGCAGGTGCTGTTGTTGTGCCGTATTAAACGATTGAGCTTGGTTTTTATGGCTTGAGTTGGGTTTCTTGTTATGTTCTTGAATTTTGCAGGATCAGCCAGGATGGAAGACATCTTGTTCATATATTCCTCTCTATCGAGTATTACGAAAATTGAGGACTTGTCTGCTCTTCGTATGGTGATTTGATCGTTATTCTTGAGTTCCTGGGCGGCACTTTTTAATTCTGGAGTCAGCAGGTGGCTTCGTGTGTGTCCTCTTGTAACTTTCGCCTCACGGGTGATCTCAGCTTGCAGGTCCGGACGAACGCGCCCTTGTGCGAAAAACACAAAATACGCTGTACAAAAAGAATAATGCAGACCTCGCTGTTGACTTCAATAGTACATGCATTCAAAATGGTCTACTCCCGAAATATATATATATATATATATATATATATATATATATATATATATATATATATATATATATATATATATATATATATATATATATATATATGTGTGTGTGTGTGTGTGTGTGTGTCTTCTACGTTCATCTGCCACACCATCAGGTTAGTAAAAGGAGGAGACGTCTGTTGTTATTATCTGATTCAAAGTATTGCTGCCTTTATCAGTGTCACTATTTTCCACAAGCGTCCGTCGTCAGACCAGCGGTAAAGCTTGCGAGAACAAGATGCTTAGTGCATCGTGTTGCGTTGCCCTCCGGAGAGGACAAGGCAATGTGTCAGGCGAGGACGTCCCTACTGCGGGAACATGAGTGTGCACTGTCAAGGGTTAGGTGTAATTGTCAGCCTGCCAGTACACTTCTCCAGTCCTCGTAGTAAACAGGCTGTAAGCATGCCACATTCTGGCGCCCTGCAGCAACACAGTATATTGTTTCATAAGTATATTTGTGGCTACCTTTATATCAGACTGACATTCCCGTACACGGGAGACACATGGGACAAGATGGCGTGCCTTATCTACAAGTAATTCCGTCAATGTATATCCTTTACTTCTGAGACAAGGCAGAATATAGTATCAGTGTTTGACAGGCGAGAATATCACTCTTGTCTTACAATTGTGTTTCTACAACTACGTACTATATTACTGTATTGTTGCTGTTATAGCTTTTGGTACAATTTGTATCATCTCATTTCTATTGTTGTAGTTGTTGTTGTTGTAGTTGTTGTTGTTGTTGCTATTGTTTTTGTTGCTGTTGTTGTTGTTATTATTGCTGTTATTACCATTATTATTATTATCGTTATTATTATTATTGTTATTATTATTATTATTATTATTATTATTATTATTATTATCATTATCATTATTATTATCATTATCATTATTACTATTATTATTATTGTTATAATTAATGTAGCGGATAAGATGGTGAGCGTGGGATCGGGCAGACGTCCACGCGTAGGTTCGAATCCCACCCCATACCGCTCTGAAGTTATGCCATTTGTCGAGTGGTTTAATGTTATCTACAGGTCACCGTGATACCCTGGTTCTAGGTGGTTATACCAAAGATGTGCTTGGGTGGTGATATGGCCCCTAATATGGGTACCACAATAAATGCGCAACAAGCTGAGCAGAGCTTCCCACATATACTCTTCAAGTATGCCTACAGGCGCTATAGGACATAACAAAAAAAACAAAACAAAAAAAAAAATTTTACTGTTGCTTTAATGGATGTCATTTTTCTCGCAAAACTTGTGCCACACGACATGACACGAGCGTCCCCGCCAACACAAAGGTAATAAGTGTGTATAAACCCACAGCATGCGTGCCCTGGTGCTACTGGCGGCGGCCACCGCCTGTATGGCGATGCCCGGACCGCAGACCTTCCCGCTGAGCCTCCCCGCTTCGAGGGCGACACACCAGACTACGCTCGGGGACAAGATTCATGAGGTGAGACTCGGCTTATTGTAAGTCAACGATGCTGTGATAAACGTTACGCTAAAAGCAATATTTTGAAGCCAGTAGGAATTGCAACATGTCTGAAAAACTGTGTGTCTTACAGCTTGGCCTGGATGTGTCGATGGAGCTGCAGAAACCCGGCAATGTGGTTATATCACCCCTCAGTATTAGCGCCCTCCTCTCTGTTCTCATGATGGGATCTGCGGGCCGCACTCGCCAGAAGCTTCTCCGTGGTCTCCACTTCGATGACGCTCACTCCGAGAACGACGTCCACCTCAGTTTTCAAAGGCTGATGGAAGACATCTTTAGTGACGGACCCGATGTTACTCTCAACGTAGCCAACGGTCTCTTCCTGCAGAGAGGTCCAGGTATCATACATAACTTCACACACAAAGCTCGCATCCATTATAACAGTGTAGTTAGCACGCTCGATTTCTTCAACTCTTCTGTGGAATCCACGGAAACCATCAACAAGTGGGTGAAGAAATCCACAAATGGCATGATCCCCCATCTCCTCACGCAACCCCTTGATCCCCGCACCACCCTTGTTGCTGTAAACACTGTCTTCTTCAACGGCAAATGGCTCACGCCCTTCGACTCGAGCTTGACTCTTGACATGGACTTCGATACTGGTGCAGGGAAAGTTCAGGTGCCCATAATGATCGGGACATTCACCGTGAACTATATCGACATCCCTGAACTGGAGGCCCGCATGGTTGCCTTCCCTTACAAAGGCAACCGGCAAGCCATGTACGTCATTCTGCCAACAGCCAACCTACAGCCAATCTCGAGCCACTGGAGCGGGAGCTGTCCGCTGAGAAAATCAACTCACTCATTGGCAACATTGATAAAACTGGAGATGAGGGTGGGATTGCCTAAAATGCGCCTTTCCTTTAAGTTAAGCTTGCGAGACACGCTCAAGAAACTGCACATGGCATCCATGTTCGATCCCGCCGCAGCGAACTTCTCCCGTCTGTCGACGCTGCCTGTGTGGGTGGACGATGTATTGCATGAGACCGTCATCGAAGTCTCCGCTGCTGCTACTGGAGCAATAACGTTTCGTAGTGGTAACTCTAATACCTTTCTTGTCAATCGGCCAGCGATCTTCTTCATCCGTGATGAGGTGTCCAGCGTACCTCTCTTCTTGGGCAGACTAGTGCGACCTGAGCCCCTCATGCGTAGTGTCCACATTATCGTAAAGAACATGTTTCCTTGCACGATGCATGGACACCCGACACCAACGCTTCCTGTGTGGGACTTATACACGAGGTGAATGTTTGTCCTGTAGGTGACTGTGAGTTTCGTGTCTGTTTGTCATCCTGTATCCATGTTTGTTCTGGCCTGTCTGTATGTATGTCAGTGCTACTATCATTGTCTTTCTGTGTAAATTCGCTGTGTGAATGGCGATCTTAGTCTAAGAATATTTATATTGGCCAGACAGTGTGTCGGGTTCTCAAAGTTTTTTAGCAAATGACTGTAATAAAACAAAATATTTATCAAAGCAGTTGTGTGACACCTAGAAAACTTTTACATTAGCAGAATCCTTCATCCGAAATGGCATCATAAAATGCTATATACGTCCATATACCTATTACCTGTGCTGCAGGTGATAGTGTAAAATCTATGCCTGCTTTTTTGTGGTACGGTAACACACACACACACACACACACACACACACACACACACACACACACACACACACACACACACACACACACACACACACACACACACACACACACACACATGACTTCTGTCACTGGCTACAGTTGCCTCTCACGTGTACCTCGCCTTCTTCTTCTTTCCCTTTACATCTCTCATCCCATCCCTCTTCCCTTCCATCAGGCTTTTCATCATTCTTCCTTCACCCCCATCTCTCTCTCTCTCTCTCTCTCTCTCTCTCTCTCTCTCTCTCTCTCTCTCTCTCTCTCTCTCTCTCTCTCTCTCTCTCTTTAGCATATTCAAAACAGTACATCACACACACACACACACACACACACACACACACACACACACACACACACACACACACACACCGCGTAGTATAGTGGTTAGCACGCTCGACTCACAATCGAGAGGGCCGAGTTCGAGTCCCGGGAGCGGCGAGGCAAATGGGCAAGCCTCTTAATATGTGGTCCCTGTTCACCTAGCAGTAAATAGGTACGGGATGTAACTCGCGGGGTTGTGGCCTCGCTTTCCCGGTGTGTAGAGTGTGTTGTGGTCTCAGTCCTACCCGAAGATCGGTCTATGAGCTCTGAGCTCGCTCCTTAATGGGGAAGACTGGCTGGGTGACCAGCAGACGACCGAAGTGAATTACACACACACACATACACACACACACACACACACACACACACACACACACACACACACACACACACACACACACACACACTTGACGTCTCTTACTAACAAGATGGACGAGTTGATACTATTAGTAAGACCCACATATACAGACAATGTGGCGATAACAGAGGCGTGACAGATAGTTCCTGAGATGTACAGGATGCAGACTTTAAGGCTCTTACATCATCTCAGGAACAGGAGCAGAGAGGAATGAAGTAACACTGTTTTGCCGCGCTCCTTCAGCCCCTCATGCATCCCTGTGGAGGTCCCTGCTGAAGTGGAGACCATGTATGTACGAGTTACGCCACCCTGCCAGCCTAACAACACAGCCTCCACCATTCCGTGTATCGGCTGTCCCCCCCTTACATGCTACCACAACACACTTCCTCACTGATCACATCATTGATACTGCTGGTCATCTGTTGGAACTTAATCTCTTGAATATCAGAAATATCTTACACTAACTCTGCCAGGTAGTGGACCTTATCATGACTGACCTGAGTAAACAGTACTCGCTTCACAGACTGTTGTCTAGCTCCCTTGGGACACAGCACCCATTTCTCCATCCTGTGGACGCCTACACCCACACCGTGCACTGCCTGTCAGCTATCCCCAAGACACACTGACCCTGTCCATGCCTGACTCAGCCATGAGAGAGAAAAATGAGTGACACATCACCTGCAGACCGAGGTGTTGGAAGTGGAGGACGTCCAGATCAAATGGGGCAACTATGTCGTCACCATCATGGAAGGCTTCCACCGCTACTTCCTAGCAAAGAGCGTTACAGTGCGCCCATCTGATGCCCCATGGATGACGCCCCGCATCAAAAGACCATGGGCCAGCAGAACTGAGCTCTTCACTCTTGGCCAGTCCAATACAGGAAAGTAAGGAGCAGATTTATTAAGGAGATTAAGGGGGCTAAGACAAATTATTATCCAGACAAAATACATCAGCTTAAGCTTGCCAACGACAGACAATGTTACTCTAAGATCAAAGTTTTGTGTGGCTTACAAAAACTTTTCTCTTCTCTCCCTCTTACCTCATATCTTGCCGTTAATCTCGTGGCAGAAGAGATCACTGGTCACTTTGTCGCAATATGTCAAACCTTCCCTTTCCTCCACACCGCTCCTCTCCCTGTCTCCTCTCTCCACTCCCTCTCCTCCTCCCACAGTCCAGGCGGTGGATGTATTCAGTAAAATATTCAAATTTGAACCTAGATCCACCACACCTAATGACTTTCCTATTAAAATCTATAAAGAGTTTGCTTCTGAATTAGCAACATCACTGCGTTCCATCATAGATGCATCTCTCTCTCAGCACTCCTTCCCTGTGGACTGGAAAACACCCATCCCTGAAACTCTCACTCCAGTCTCCCAACGACCTCAGGCCAGTCGCTATCATACCCATCCCAACTTTATTTGTAAAGATTTTGTGTTCGACTGGGCTTGACATCACATAGTTTGGCAACATTACAGCAACATCCGCCTCACTACCTAATCAGCTTTCTTGAATTCATTTATAGTCACCTGGACAAATGGAACACCTTACTAGCTGTTGCATTTATGTACTTCAGAAAAGTCTTTCATCAATTTGACCATACTGTTGTCATTAACGTGTATTATTATTCAATGATTATTTTATTACTATTATTATTATTACCATTATTATTATTATTATTATTATTATTATTATTTTTATTATTATTATTATTATTATTATTATTATTATTATTATTATTGTTATTATTATTTTAGTAGTGTTATTATTTGTATCATTATTGCTTTTATTATTACTATACACAAAACCCCATAATAATTCTTCATCGGACAAAAGGATGAATCTGTTCACTAGATGTATTGTGTAGATAAGGCAGTGATTCTAAGGACTGAGAGGGCAGGGCAGTCTGATAGGAGATGACAGTCCCATAACAGTTCCTGAGAGATGGAGGCAAGGCTCATGTTATTCCTCTGTGGTGTGGCAGGATCGCAATCACAGTCTGTGATTTGCAGACAGTTTCCTTAGTAGACCTAGGCCGAGATTCACTATACAGTTACGCAGTTCTTAAAACCTTAAGAAGTTCGTATCTATACTATGAAGTATTCACTAAATAGTTACTAACGTCTTACGTACCTCAAAAGGTAAGAACTCTCAGGACCCCGTAAGGTTCCGTATCCGAGACCTATAAGCGCTTTTTCTCCTTTACACAATCCGCGAGGAAAATAAACACTACCGAAGCCAGAGGTTAGAAAAAGAAGTAGATTGAAATAAAGAATAACAGGTTACATTACATGACAGTGGCCTGAGAATCGATGAAAGACTCTATAATGAAAATACAAGTGTATTAGCACATGACAGTAGCTTAAAAAGGAAAGGAGAGTGAAATATGCATTTACAAGTGACGTTACCATATGACAGTGGCCTGAGGATGGAAGGAGATTGGGATATATGCACTAGTACAGTGAATATAGAAAAACTAAATGATAGTACTAATCTTTTTCTGGTGACTTTTTGACGTTA
>NC_059274.1:12573851-12616351 GCF_017591435.1 Portunus trituberculatus
TCCATCTCAGTTTTCAAAGGCTGATGGAAGACATCTCTAGTGACGGACCCGATGTTACTCTCAAAGTAGCCAACGGTCTCTTCCTGCAGAGAGGTGCGGGTGTCATGTACAATTTCACCCAAAAGGCTCGCGCCCATTACAACAGTGAAGTCAGCACGCTTGACTTCTTCAACTCCTCTCTTAAGTCCACGGAAACCATCAACAACTGGGTGAAGGAATCCACAAATGGTATGATCCCAAATCTCCTCACGCAGTCCCTTGATCCCCTCACCACCTTTGTTGCTGTAAACACTGTCTTCTTCAACGGCAAGTGGCTCACGTCCTTCGACCCGAAGATGACCAGAGAGATGGAGTTCGATACTGGGACAGGAAAAATTCAAGTGCCCATAATGAGTGGGACGTTCACCGTGAACTACATCGACATCCCTGAACTGGAGGCCCACATGGCTGCCTTCCCTTACAAAGGCAACCGGCAAGCCATGTACGTCATTCTGCCAACAGGTCAACCTACAGCCAATCTCGAGCCACTGGAGCGAGAGCTGTCTGCTGAGAAAATCAACTCCCTCATTGACAAGATGACACCACTGGAGATGAGGGTAGGATTGCCTAAAATGCGCCTTTCCTTTAAGTCAAGCCTGCGAAAAACACTCAAGAATCTGGATATGGGATCCATGTTCAATCCCGCTGCAGCGAACTTCTCCCGTCTGATAGCGCAACCTGTAAGGGTGGATGATGTATTGCACGAGACCGTCATCGAAGTCTCCGAGGAGGGCACTAAGGCTGCTGCTGCTACTGGAGCAATAACAGTTCGCAGTGGTTTCTTTCATTATTTTTATGTGAATCGGCCAGCAATAATCTTCATCAGGGACGAGGTGTCTGGCGTGCCGCTCTTCTGGGGCAAACTAGTGCGGCCTGAGCCCCTCAGGACGTAGTGTCCACAGTACTGCCATGACAACATGCTGCTTTGTACCTTATCGTTTCCAGTAAGATGTGTGAAGAGCACACACCGACGCTTTCTGTGTGGAACCCATACACGAGGCGAATGTGTGGCCCTACAGGTGATTGTGCGTCCTTGTTTGTCATTCTGTATCCATGTTTGTGCTTCTTTGTCTGCGTGTATTTCAGTACTTTTGTCACTACCTATCTATATTGACCATGTGTGAATGGCGATCTTATTACATGTACATTTATATTGGCCAGTCTGTGTGTTGAATGTACGTGTCTTAAAGTTTTTGTTATTTGTAATGAAACAGAATATTTATTAAAAACATGAAAGAAATCTTTAAATGTTTCACATCAACACAATTACATTTTTATATCAGCATTGTCCAGATCTTTGCTGTAGTAACCATTGCGTATAAAATCAGCATTAAATGGCATATACATCCATACACCTGAGGCCTATGGTTGGATGAAAAATGTAAAATGGTTTGTTTTTCGTAGTATTTACAGAAA
Organism: Portunus trituberculatus; assembly: GCF_017591435.1. Classification (NCBI taxonomy): domain Eukaryota; kingdom Metazoa; phylum Arthropoda; class Malacostraca; order Decapoda; family Portunidae; genus Portunus; species Portunus trituberculatus. The sequence continues at coordinate 12,575,307 of NC_059274.1, forward strand.
CACACACACACACACGCACACTGTCTAGTGGCTCAGTGGTAAAAGGGTTGAATTTTGTGTTGGCTGTCATGACTAACATAAATTCCACCCTGAATAAGTACTAGTTATCTCAAGGATTTCTCGGCTGACAAGTAGGACAGCTACTTGTCTCCACTGACGAGTGGGGGATGGGGTGTGTGGTGTATGAGGTCACAGTGTTGCATAAGATATAGGAGTGAGACCAGTATTTTAAAAGATGGAAGAGATAACATTGAGATGGTCTGACACATAATAAGGATGGAAGATCGACATACAAGACGAAGTGTAAGGAGGAAGCTCAAGAAGGTTTGGGGCCCGTAATTACGATGAAAATTGGAATGCAAGGAAATTAAGCAGGCTCAGGAAGGCCAAGGCCCATGAAGAGATGGAATCAAGGTATTGAAGAATCTTTGGAGAAGAGGGAAAACTATGACAGAAGTAGCTGAGAACAGAATATGAAGATCTGGATGGGTGAAGTTTTTTTTTCCGGATATCATAGAGTTGATAAGCTTTAATTAAGCCTGACTGGCGTATGATGAGAAAGTATCTCAGCAACGTGTCACACATATATATATATATATATATATATATATATATATATATATATATATATATATATATATATATATATATATATATATATATATTTTTTTTTTTTTTTTTTTACGGCAAGTATCTGATGTGAAATCACTTCTTTTTTTTTCATCGTGAATAATGAATACCGGCAATGTCTTTCATGCTGTTACCAAAGGAATCAATAGTTATTGACAAGGATGAGGATTATAAAAAGCGCTGAAAGAACAGCCCTGCCATAAGAAAGCACCATACCACTGCCAGAGTTCAACCTTCCAGCGGTAACCTGTATACAAGTATGTAGAGGTGTCTCCTGCCACGCATTGTTAAACCTCAGATCAGGTTAGCCGGGATAGGTTCAACATATTTATATATCTTGGGATTGCAACAGTTGGCGTCAGGCAATCTGACGGATACCACAGAATTGAATATTTACCATTATCTTGAGAAAGCAGCTAAAAGCAGCTTGAAGTAGCAGTCACAACTCTGACGAGAACCAAACTTTGGTCTCCTCCTGTCGATGAGTAAAGTTGTCTGGGCACACCCGTGTGGCAGCAGTTCGAGAGGTGCCCAATACTCGTACTTTAGTATGTCCAGCACCTGCTCTTTCTTGTAGAGCCGTTGTTTTCTGTACCGATACATTCTTTACTACATGCCTGAATCATGAGGCACGTCGTTTAGTGTTAAACAATAAACAACCCGGTGGTAGCTGCTGCCATTATCTACACAGCGGGCACTGTTTCTTGTGGGACTTCTGTCACAGCCACGGTTAATGACTACTAACGACTGCTACATCTATAGCTAGCATTTCGAACACTGAATACCTCTGTTTCAGAATACTTATCTAACGTCATTGACTTATCAAATTATGGATAGAATTGTTATCTTGGTACCTGACTGCATCAAATGTAGTCCGTCACATCGCTCTAACATTGAACACTGCGGTTAACTTTTTAGGAGCACCTAATGAAGTACGATTTCATAATATTCCTCTGATGATTATTTACTATTGAAGAACACCTCACACAGAAAGGCCTGATTGAAGCTCACTTGTCTCTATTGTATCAGATAAAAAGAAAAAAAAGTCATATCTATCAGCGTCTGTGAACTCTGAAGAGCTGTGAGGCAAAAGTAGGTGTATGTGAAGCAGAGTTCATACTTCAAGGTTTGTTGGGATGTATACACTGCTCTCCACCAATATTATCCAGCTCTTATCGGCTGACATGGCTTTGTTTGGCAAACATTTCTCAGCCGAAAATATGGTTACCAGTCTTGCTTCTTCGTTTTCATGCCGGGTATCTACTTGCTTTTTGAGGTGTAGTAAGCTAGCTGGATGATTAGGGCATCGATGGCTGCATCCCGAATATGAAGTATTTGACTAATCGAGTTATACTGATGTCCTCCCTCAACATATGAGTAGCACAAACATGATGATATTAATTTTCTGTTAAGTCGAAATGAAAGGCTTGCCACGACGCAGAAAGACATTTCGATTTAGTCTGATATACAAAGTAAAAGATAACATACATTTTTGGCAGAGAGAGAGAGAGAGAGAGAGAGAGAGAGAGAGAGAGAGAGAGAGAGAGAGAGGGAGAGGGAGAGAGAACCCGTTGACAACACATACGATCATTGCATACTATCCCATTTCATTTGCTACGTCCGTCAGCATCAGATGTTAGCAGACAAAGTCAGACTCTTCCTCAGGCACAGTGCATTCCCTCGTTCCCTCGGGCATCTACGACGCCATCATGGGACATCTGGTCTGGTACAGAAACTAATCTAACCGACGCACTATTTGAGATTCACTATGCACATAAAGAGAGAAATGGGGCGGAAGGGTGTTACCGAGAAGAGCCGAGGCAGGTGGGGCCCTTGAGTCACTAGGGTTTTCCACAATGTTGTACGTATACCAAGCCGGACTGCACCACTGTGAGCGATCATCACTTCACTCCTTTGCCATAACTCCACAAAACCCTGCCTTCATAGGACATTGTTATCAGCACAGCAGTACCAGCAGTAAGAGCAATCTCAGCTGTGGGCAGTGACTGTCCTGGTCGTCTGTGTGTCTTCTACGTTCATCTGCCACACCATCAGGTTAGTAAAAGGAGGAGACGTCTGTTGTTATTATCTGATTCAAAGTATTGCTGCCTTTATCAGTGTCACTATTTTCCACAAGCGTCCGTCGTCAGACCAGCGGTAAAGCTTGCGAGAACAAGATGCTTAGTGCATCGTGTTGCGTTGCCCTCCGGAGAGGACAAGGCAATGTGTCAGGCGAGGACGTCCCGTACACGGGAGACACATGGGACAAGATGGCGCGCCTTATCTACAAGTAATTCCGTCAATGTATATCCTTTACTTCTGAGACAAGGCAGAATATAATATCAGTGTTTGACAGGCGAGAATATCACTCTTGTCTTACAATTGTGTTTCTACAACTACGTACTATATTACTGTATTGTTGCTGTTATTGCTTTTGGTACAATTTGTATCATCTCATTTCTATTGTTGTAGTTGTTGTTGTTGTTGTTGTTGTTGTTGTTGTTGTTATTGTTTTTGTTGCTGTTATTGTTGTTGTTATTGCTGTTATTACTATTATTATTATTATTATTATTATTATTGTTATTATTATTATTATCATTATTATCATTATTATTATTATTATTATTATCATTACTGCTATTATTATTATTGTTATAATTAATGTAGCGGATAAGATGGTGAGCGTGGGATCGGGCAGACGTCCACGCGTAGGTTCTAATCCCACCCCATACCGCTCTGAAGTTATGTCATTTGTCGAGTGGTTTAATGTTATCTACAGGTCACCGTGATACCCTGGTTCTAGGTGGTTATACCAAAGATGTGCTTGGGTGGTGATATGGCCCCTAATATGGGTACCACAATAAATGCGCAACAAGCTGAGCAGAGCTTCCCACATATACTCTTCAAGTATGCCTACAGGCGCTATAGGACATAACAAAAAAAAAAAAAAAAAAAAAAAATTTACTGTTGCTTTAATGGATGTCATTTTTCTCGCAAAACTTGTGCCACACGACATGACACGAGCGTCCCCGCCAACACAAAGGTAATAAGTGTGTATAAACCCACAGCATGCGTGCCCTGGTGCTGCTGGCGGCGGCCACTGCCTGTATGGCGATGCCTGGACCCCAGACCTTCCCGCTGAGCCTCCCCGCTTTGAGGGCGACATACCAGACTACGCTCGGGGACAAGATTCATGAGGTGAGACTCGGCTAATTTAAGTCAACGATGCTGTGATAAACGTTACGCTAAAAGCAATATTTTGAAGCCAGTAGGAATTGCAACATGTCTGAAAAACTGTGTGTCTTACAGCTTGGCCTGGATGTGTCGGTGGAGCTGCAGAAACCCGGCAATGTGGTTATATCGCCCCTCAGTATTAGCGCCCTCCTCTCTGTCCTCATGATGGGATCTGCGGGCCGCACTCGCCAGGAGCTTCTCCGTGGTCTCCACTTCGATGACGCTCACTCCGAGAACGACGTCCACCTCAGTTTTCAAAGGCTGATGGAAGACATCTCTAGTGACGGACCCGATGTTACTCTCAACGTAGCCAACGGTCTCTTCCTGCAGAGAGGTGCGGGTGTCTTATACAATTTCACCCAAAAGGCTCGCACCCATTACAACAGTGTAGTCAGCACGCTTGACTTCCACAACTCTTCTGTGAAGTCCACGGAAACCATCAACAACTGGATTAAGGAATCCACAAGTGGTATGATCCCCAACCTCTTCAAACAACCACTTGATCCCCTCACCACCTTTGTTGCTGTAAACACTGTCTTCTTCAACGGCAAATGGCTCACGCCTTTCGATCCGATGATGACCAAGGACAGGGAGTTCGATACTGGAGCAGGAAAAGTTCAGGTGCCCATAATGAGCAACACATTCATCGTGAACTACATCGACATCCCTGAACTGGAGGCCCACATGGCTGCCTTCCCTTACAAAGGCAACCGGCAAGCCATGTACGTCATTCTGCCAACAGGTCAACCTACAGCCAATCTCGAGCCACTGGAGTTGGAGCTGTCCGCTGAGAAAATCAACTCACTCATTGGCAAGATGACACCACTGGAGATGAGGGTGTGGCTGCCTCGAATGCGCCTTTCCTTTAAGTCAAGCTTGCGAGACACGCTCAAGAAACTGCACATGGCATCCATGTTCAATCCCGTTGCAGTGAACTTCTCCCGTCTGTCGACGCTGCCTGTGTGGGTGGACGATGTATTGCACGAGACCGTCATCGAAGTCTCCGAGGAGGGCACTAAGGCCGCTGCTGCTACTGGCTCAGAATTAAATCGTAAAGGTAGCTATAGGGTTTTTAATGTGAATCGGCCAGCAATAATCTTCATCAGGGACGAGGTGTCTGGCGTGCCGCTCTTCTGGGGCAAACTAGTGCGGCCTGAGCCCCTCAGGACGTAGTGTCCACAGTACTGCCATGACAACATTCTGCTTTGTACCTTGTATTATCATTTTCAGTAACATGTGTGAAGAACACACACCGACGTTTCTTGTGTGGACCCATGCACTAGGCGAATGTGTGGCGTATAGAGGTGCGTCCTTGTTTGACATTCTGTATCCATATTTGAGTCTCTTTGTCTGTGTGTATGTCAGTATTTCTATCATTGCGTTTATGTAGAATTATAGACTATGTATTTGCATACCAATATATATATATATATATATATATATATATATATATATATATATATATATATATATATATATATATATATATATATATTGGCAAGGTTATGTGCCGGTATGTTAGTTTCGTAAAGGTTTATGTTCTTCTTTAATTATCTGTAATGAAACAGAAATTCATTAAAACAATTGAGTGAAACATATTAAAATTTTTCATCCACATAATTTCTCGACGGAATTTCCTCATCCGTAACAGCAAAGTCCAGACTTCTATTTACACTATCATTAAATGTGATATACGTCAATAACTGAGGTAAAGGGGAAAGGAAAATTTATGCTGCCTCTTATGAAACATCAACACACACACAAAAAATCTAATTTTAAGAATAAAACTACGAATCTCTTAAGTGAATCACATATACAATGAGGAAACGTTGAAGACTCAGATGCCCGGAAAATTTGAGTCTTACATTAAAAAAAAGTAGAAAGACAACAGAATGACCAAGAAGAGAAGGCATCAGCTTCAGGGAAAACGCTACACGCAGATAAAGTAAGTATGTGGCTGACTCCAGTTGTGACTACGACTGTCCTCCCTGATACCCGACATGGGACACGCGTCCGCCACTCGCCTTTCTCTTTAGTGACACCACAAGCACTACATTCTCTATACAGGTATAGAGAAAAGAAAAACTTTATATCATTCTTACATCGCAGGTGTAACAAAATAAAAATCACTAAAGAGGAGGAAATATCAAAGTGGACGAAGCAAAATTCATTGGTGTAGCGGGATACCCATGAAGGAAAATGTATGAACTGTGTTTCTCTTGTGAAGTTTACTGGGTGAGAAGAACTTTATGAACGGCTCTGGTAGAATTTAATACCTGTCCAAGCCCACCCCCACCTCCCCCCCTCAAAAACCCTGACCCCACAACAGGGTCATATGGTGTACACACACACACACACACACACACACACACACACACCGCGTAGTGTAGTGGTTAGCACGCTCGACTCACAATCGAGAGGGCCGGGTTCGAGTGCGGCAAGGCAATTGGGCAAGCCTTTTAATGTGTGGCCCCTGTTCACCTAACAGTAAATAGGTACGGGATGTAACTCGAGGGGTTGTGGCCTCGCTTTCCCGGTGTGTGGAGTGTGTTGTGGTCTCAGTCCTACCCGAAGATCAGTCTATGAGCTCTGAGCTCGCTCCGTAATGGGGAAGATTGGCTGGGTGACCAGCAGACGACCGAGGTGAATTACTCACACACACACACACACACACACCACCGCCATCATGCAAAACACTAAAATATGACTCAAAGATTTTCATGTGGTATTCTGTCTTATACGTTGTTTCTTGTTTCCGTGCGTGTCTCCGTGACACACACCATTCTCTTTTCTTGCTCCTTGCATAGGAAGCCTATAAAAAAATAGCTAGCGTGGGTCTTATAGGATCAAAACTTTCTCTCTGAATTCCGAAAGAAACACAAATTGTAAATCAATGCGACACTGGTTGTCCTCCCGCTGTTGTCTAATACTTTTGTGTCCTCGCATCATGGTTTAGGTCAGTGGTTCCCGACCTGAGGTACGCGTACTGGTACGCGAAGGCTTTCCAGGTGGTACTACATAAGCACTTTTGAAATCGTATGCGTTGATAGTTCAATTAAATTCATTCATTTCTCAGAAAAAAATATCATTGCCTTATACAAGATAAACTTGCATCGATCAGCAGATAGAGAAGAAACAGATGCATCCCTCGTATTAATCAAATTGAGTTGTGTTCCTTTCTGTTAGTTCATTTGTGTTCTACCTGTGAATGAATTGATATTTGCTGGAGTTAAGTTTTTCTGAAATCAAGTGGTACGCTGAGACTGTGCGGGACCTACAAATGGTACTCACTCAGGAAAAGTTTGGGAACCACTGCTTTCGACAGAAGCAAGGATTCAGCTCAGGTTGGGCTAAACTAACACACCAAACAAGACTCCGCTACGATATGTCCTCGCTCAGTTGTCTTGCCGCCTTGATACTCCGTTCACTTCAGTCTTTATAAACAACTGACAGTGAAGTGGATTTGTTCTCCCTTTGTAGCCATTAGAGCACGACATCCCAAACCAGGTTATCGTTGCTTGCTTCAGAAGTTTCCTCTTTTGAATGTAAAGGAAATCAAAACACTTTAATTGCTGAAATTTTGGTTTAATTGCTATCCACTGTAAAAAAAAAAAAAAAACAGTTGTTATAATTCCACTAGGACTTTTATAAATAAAACAATATGCAGTTAAATCTATTTTTTGCAAAGTCAGCCTGTTCATTGTCCTATTCCATAAAGAACCGTGATGAATCAGACTGTAGCACACATTGTTTGGTGTGGGCCGTGAGGTACTGCGGCCACTGCTACTGTATACATGTATGTACATCAGTGGACTCAGTGCCAAAAGTCTGACACTCGTTATTCATAAACACGCGTGCATGACCGTTCCCTGCAGATTGTAAATAAAAGGAAAAGCAATGAGTCAATGTAGCTTCAGGTTACAAAAGTGTCCAACGGCATGTCCCTTAACAATAATAACAACAACAACAACAACAACAACAACAACAACAACAACAACTATAATAATACATAATAATAATAATAATAATAATAATAATAATAATAATAATAATAATAATATCCCAGTTTACTATCATTATCATTATATATATATATATATATATATATATATATATATATATATATATATATATATATATATATATATATATATATATATATATATATATATATATATATGATAACAATAATAATCTATCTGCTAATTCTTCTCATTCTTACTCTGCGCTATATACTACCCAAACTCTCTCTCTCTCTCTCTCTCTCTCTCTCTCTCTCTCTCTCTCTCAACACATGTGCAGTAATTTCCAAAATATACGCTCCTATTTTATATTGCCTTCGTTAGTGGCTGGGAGAACTTTCAGGCACTGTATTCCCTCGTCTGGCCAAGACTCAGGGTAGGTTCAGGTTCCGAGCAGAGCCCAATCAAACCGGTACACCGCTCCAGTCCCAGCGAGAGGGATGACGGGGAGGTGGAAGGCAGAGGGGCGGAGAGAAGAGGCGAGGCAGGAGGGAAGCTTGACGTCACTGGGGTTTTCCACAATGTTGTATAGTAGGCTACACAGCATTGCCAGACTGCCTCTGTGCGCCGCACGTTGCCATTATTGCCTTATATTCATCACTAATTGTCACGTTGTTGGAAACCAAACCAATAAAACTTCATAGAATTCTTAATATTGTGATAGACTTGATCAGGCAATCATGCATCTATGAGGCACTGTTGTAGATGCCAGATGCTGTCTGCACCACTCAGGCAACCTATCCTTAAGTAAATACGATCACTGTTACAATTCCCTGTCAGTCGCCAGCTGGCAACTCTGGAGTTACCATGAGTCGATCCTGCCTTCTCTGCTGTGACGCACACTGCCTCGATTTAAAAGAGATTTAAAAGAGGTAAACTGCAGCAGTGGAGTGGGGACTTGCAACTCAACACATAAGCGGGCAAGACGTCAGAGTGAAACTGATCCTGGTATACAGTGGTAGTCACTTCACTCCCTCCCCCTCCCCCAATCTGTCTTAATAACACATCGTTATTACAACACCAGCACAGCAGGAGAAATCTCAGCTGTGGGCAGTGACTGTCCTGGTCGTCTGTGTGTCTTCTACGTTCATCTGCCACACCATCAGGTTAGTAAAAGGAGGAGACGTCTGTTGTTATTATCTGATTCAAAGTATTGCTGCCTTTATCAGTGTCACTATTTTCCACAAGCGTCCGTCGTCAGACCAGCGGTAAAGCTTGCGAGAACAAGATGCTTCGTGCATCGTGTTGCGTTGCCCTCCGGAGAGGACAAGGCAATGTGTCAGGCGAGGACGTCCCTACTGCGGGAACATGAGTGTGTGCACTGTCAAGGGTTAGGTGTAATTGTCAGCCTGCCAGTACACTTCCCCAGTCCTCGCAGTAAACAGGCTGTAAGCATGCCACATTCTGGCGCCCTGCAGCAACACAGTATATTGTTTCATAAGTATATTTGTGGCTACCTTTATATCAGACTGACATTCCCGTACACGGGAGACACATGGGACAAGATGTCGCGCCTTATCTACAAGTAATTCCGTCAATGTATATCCTTTACTTCTGAGACAAATGATAATGATGATAATAATGAAAATAATGATAATGATAATAATAATAACAATAATAATAATAATAATAATAATAATAATAATCTGTTTATCAAGACTGCAGAATATACATGATGAAAATATACCAAAGGATAGATGGGAGGCTAAAGACTAGAATACGGGAAACTATCCCATTGGTTTATTGCTTGTACCATGGTGGGAGTCGTACTGAGGCGGTATCGGTCCGTGTGTGGTGCCTTTAGGGGTCTTCATTATCTTGTTGGTGTCGCGTGCCACGGACGGGAAATGGTGCGTCAGGAGGGAGCAGGTGGCGTGAGCGTGGGTGACACTGTAGGTCCCTCCAATCAATATAACCGTGTTTGTTAAACGAGAATTCCACTCTTGTCTTGCCTTACAATTGTACTACTTTTATAACTGACATAATAATATTATCATCCCTTACCATTATTGTTACTAGTATCATTATTATCTGTCATTGCTTCTATTATTATTATTATTATTATTATTATTATTATTATTATATTATCATCATCATCATCATCATCATCATCATTATCATCATTAATGTTATTGTTATTATCATTATCATTATTACTATGAACATTATTGCTTTTTTTTTTTTTTTTGTTACTGTTACTTCTATTGCTGTCGTTCTTCTCTTAAAACTTGTGCCACACGACATGACACGAGCGTCCCCGCCAACACAAAGGTAATAAGTGTATAAACCCACAGCATGCGCGCCCTGGTGCTGCTGGCGGCGGCCACCGCCTGTATGGCGATGCCCGGACCCCAGACCTTTTCGCTGAGCCTCCCCGCTTCGAGGGCGACACACCAGACTACGCTCGGGGACAAGATTCATGAGGTGAGACTTGGCTTATTGTAATTCAACGATGCTGTGATAAACGTTACGCTAAAAGCAATATTTTGAAGCCAGTAGGAATTGCAATATGTCTGAAAAACTGTGTGTCTTACAGCTTGGCCTGGATGTGTCGATGGAGCTGCAGAAACCCGGCAATGTGGTTATATCGCCCCTCAGTATTAGCGCCCTCCTCTCTGTCCTCATGATGGGATCTGCGGGCCGCACTCGCCAGGAGCTTCTCCGTGGTCTCCACTTCGATGACGCTCACTCCGAGAACGACGTCCACCTCAGTTTTCAAAGGCTGATGGAAGACATCTCTAGTGACGGACCCGATGTTACTCTCAACGTAGCCAACGGTCTCTTCCTGCAGAGAGGTGCGGGTGTCTTATACAATTTCACCCAAAAGGCTCGCACCCATTACAACAGTGTAGTCAGCACGCTTGACTTCCACAACTCTTCTGTGAAGTCCACGGAAACCATCAACAACTGGATTAAGGAATCCACAAGTGGTATGATCCCCAACCTCTTCAAACAACCACTTGATCCCCCTCACCACCTTTGTTGCTGTAAACACTGTCTTCTTCAACGGCAAATGGCTCACGCCTTTCGATCCGATGATGACCAAGGACAGGGAGTTCGATACTGGAGCAGGAAAAGTTCAGGTGCCCATAATGAGCAACACATTCATCGTGAACTACATCGACATCCCTGAACTGGAGGCCCACATGGCTGCCTTCCCTTACAAAGGCAACCGGCAAGCCATGTACGTCATTCTGCCAACAGGTCAACCTACAGCCAATCTCGAGCCACTGGAGCTGGAGCTGTCCGCTGAGAAAATTAACTCACTCATTGGCAAGATGACACCACTGGAGATGAGGGTGTGGCTGCCTCGAATGCGCCTTTCCTTTAAGTCAAGCTTGCGAGACACGCTCAAGAAACTGCACATGGCATCCATGTTCAATCCCGCTGCAGCGAACTTCTCCCGTCTAACGACGCTGCCTGTGTGGGTGGACGATGTATTGCACGAGACTGTCATCGAAGTCTCCGAGGAGGGCACTAAGGCCGCTGCTGCTACTGGCTCAGACTTTAACCGCATGGGTACCTCTAGGACTTTTATTATCAATCGGCCAGCAATCATCTTCATCCGTGACGAAGTGTCCGGCGTGCCTCTTTTCTGGGGGAGACTAGTGCGGCCTGAGCCCCTCAGGACGTAATGTCGACATCGACAGTACTGCCATGGTGAATAACATGCTTTGTTGCAAGATGTGTGAAGAGCACACACCGATGGCTCCTATGTGGGATCCATGCACGGGATAAATGTGTGGTCTGGAGGTGATTGTGTGTCCTTGTCTGGTCATTCTGCATGCATGTTTCTACTCCTTTGTATGTATGCCAATACTTCTGTCACTGTCTTTCTGTGTGTACGCAGTGTGTATGAATATCAGTCTTGTCGGTATGTTCACCTCTCGAGGTTTTATAGTTTTATTGATTAACTGTAATAAAACAGAATATTTATTAAAACAATTACCAGAGACATCAAAAACTTTTCCGTCCACAGAATATAGTCATTGGTAACAACAATGTCCAGGCTTTGTTTATATTATCTATAAAGCATGAAACCATTACTCAACACTACGTATATCTGTCCACGTACCCGAGCCTGCCTGTGCTGTGGATGAGTGTAAAATGTGTGATTGCCTCATGATATAGCAACGACCGCTCTCACACACACACACACACACACGCCCGGTAGCTCAGTGGTTAGAGCGCTGGCTTCACAAGCCAGAGAACCGGGGTTCGATTCCCCGGCCGGGTGGAGATATTTGGGTAGCCCCTGTTCACCTAGCAGTGAGTAGGTACGGGATGTAAATCGAGGAGTTGTGACCTTGTTGTCCTGGTGTGTGGTGTGTGCCTGGTCTCAGGCCTATCCGAAGATCGGAAATAATGAGCTCTGAGCTCGTTCCGTAGGGTAACGTCTGGCTGTCTCGTCAGAGACTGCAGCAGATCAAACAGTGAAACACACACACACACACACATATATATATATATATATATATATATATATATATATATATATATATATATATATATATATATATTCCTCCCTAATGCTAAGAATAAAACGACGATTCTGTTCATTGCATCACAAACAATGAGGTTATGATGAGGAATAAGATGGCCGGGGAATTTAAAGGGAGACGATCCCGTGGCCAAGCAAACGGAACAGCACGGAAGAAACAACGGTGGTGATGGTGATGATGGCAGGAGGATATAGCTTGTGGGTGACGGAGGCGCAGAACATTTACTCTTCTGGTGTGGCGGGACCGTATCCATACGTTAGTGCAGAGCCGGTTTTTGTTATGGGTAGTGTGAGCGACCACCCAGGGTGCGATCTATTTGTGGCGCACGAGCGCCCTCAATTAAAAACAAAGTGCGCAGAAAATAATCGCCTGTTTTCTAGACTAATACCGCTTATTTCCACGTCAAGTTGGTGCAGTGGGCGATGATGCGCTACTATTATCACATCAACTTGTTGTTGAGTGTTATACAGGTTGTGTATGTCTGTATCAGAAAAGGTGAGGGGGGAGGGGAGAAGATCAACCTGCCGCTGCAGAGAGAGAGAGAGTGTCACTCAGAGAAAAAGCAAGGGGGAGGGCGGCGGAGGATAGACTGACACCTCTGCATTATTGTAATACCATAATATTATAACACCTCTTCCCCTTCCCCGGGAGAAGAGGGAGAGGGGCGGGGTGGGGGGGCGCCAATGGATTGTTCGCTCAAAGTGCAAAACTAGCCCCGACTGCCTCTGGGTTAGTGATCTGCTGACATATAGTGAACCTGACAATTGATACAGACAACAGCAGCTTGAGGGAAGAAAACGCTACATACAGATTGAGTGTGTGGCTGGCGCGACTTAGGATCACGACTGTGCTTTTTTTTTCTTGCCTTCTCACTTGGGTTTTTGCGGATTTTCTTAATGTTGCCTTTGTCTATATTGTCTGTATGCTGCCTTTTTAGTTTAGTGAAATAACGTTTGGCAGCGGCGCCACATGACCTTGGCTGTTGCGAACGTACTTCCACCAAACACCTTTTAATTTCTTATTAATATTACTGCATAAACACAGGATCCTTTATAAATGTATACGGGAAAGAAAATTGCCATTTTTGCATTGCAGTTTTGATCTAGTGGAAAATTCTAAACAAAAGAACATTTCAAAGTGGACGAAACAAGAACCAGTGTCGTGCTTCAGTTGAGTACTTTTGAAAAATTAATGTGTGAACCTTATTTCTCTTGTGACGTTATTCGGGGACGGCAGGTTTTTAATAGCCCTGGTAGGATTCAGACATGATGTAATTAAGACTCACCGTTATGTACGTATGTGTCCCTGCTATCCAGTCTCCCTGACCCGTTATTCATAAACGCGGGGATGACCGTTCCTTGCAGGTTATAAATAGACGAGGTAATAGTTGATGATCTGAGCCAATGTGGCTTCGTGATACGTCACAATGTTGAGTGAAATTTTCATTCTTTCATATACTTATCGAAAAGTTATAATGCGTCACTAAAACATAAGCTGTCTATAATTTTTGACGTGAGTGGCCATGTTTTTTTTTTTTTTTTTCAGTTTGTAATCTCTGCGACACATTCATTGATGTATAATATAAGGACGAGATAAAGCTTTGAATATCTCGGAGAGATTGTGTTATATTGTTCTGTCTTTGCCAAACAATTTAAAGACACACACACACACACACACACACACACACAGAGAGAGAGAGAGAGAGAGAGAGAGAGAGAGAGAGAGAGACAGTAATTAACTTTCTATGACCGTGAGTGGCCGCACCGTGACGCGCCGCTCCTGTGTTCACTGTCAGCAGCGGGTCAGCGGCGGGGTCACACCTCAAGGCCGCGTCGCTCCGTCACCCCTCACAGCCTTGCCCTCCGACTTCCTCCCCCACCCCATCAAGGACATGCACTGCCCATTGAACATTGCCCGAGCCATATTCTGTCATGCAACTTAACCGTGAACTCCTATGGCATCTAAAGCATCATAACATTGCTATTGCGCATTTAGTTTCACTTCGAAGGACACTAACGAGAGTAAGACGAGTCATTAGTTGTTAAGATCTTCTGGTGTTTGGAGTTTTCATTAAATACGGATAAAAAGAAGTAACGGATCTTCTGCTATTATTACCAGTTAAAAAGCACAATATCAAAGGCCAAAACTACAGATTACAAGATAAAGTCAAATATCAAGAAAACTGCTATAGGTGCACTGTCGCCAAAAGCCACTTGAAAATATCGCTTTTTTGAGAGGTATTTCACTCTATTAATGATTTGTTACTTGAAGGGAGAGGAGATACACACAGGTAATATTTCTTGTCTATTTGCTCTTATATAAACGAAGAGGAGACATGAATTCCCTGTCTCTAAAAAACGACTTGATTTCTTTGCAAAACCAAGAGGAAATAGAAGAATATTAAAACATGTTACCCGTCTCTAAATCTCATCTCGACAGCTGCCTGAGCCAAGACCTAACAGCAAAGTCACGCCTGACAACTCAACAAGGACTAAGCATCATCACGCGATAAGAAGTGCCGCTGACCTGAGCGAGCTGCGTGGTGGCGTGGCACTGGTGATGTCATAGTTATGGTCACAGTACATACGCTTCCAAGGCCATACTTTCATTGCAGCTCCGTTTTCTATGATTGTTATTTTCAGCAATGACTATTAATGAAATAAATGTTATCCTTCATTAACCCCCTGTCCAGTTTTTAATGTATGTAAGGAATGCACGTACTTACTAATGTGATCTCATGAAATCAGTTTCTTCAGCTATTCCATGGAAGTGAATTAAGAGGAGAGGCCCTGACAGCAGCACACCACCACTCAGTGAGGCTTGACAGTCAGCGGACGACCATGATTGGCAAAGCTCGTCCGTGCGGATTGTGGTACAATTTCCTGAGATAATAGAATGGTACTATCCACATGTGCTATTATTTTAGACATGAACAATTAACACGTTAACACATAAGCTAAATGATATATTAGAAGATTTTGATGTTTAAATTAATATGAGAGAGAGAGAGAGAGAGAGAGAGAGTAGTGAAGTGGATCAGTTTCGCGTAGGTATATTTGACGACTCCTTACTCTAATCTTATTTCTTTTTTTTTCACTGTGACATGGCATGCAGTGATTTGTTTTCCTCTGTAGTGACATCTAACCTGCATAATACTTTACGCCAACTGCCTCACTTAATATGTATAAGTTATTGATAGGTGGCTATGTCGTACATTATTAAGATCAGAGAATAATGTCTCTGCAAACATGTAGTCTGTAGTCTGTAGGACAACATTCACCACCCTCTCCAGTCTCTCCAGTGCAAAACGTGGAAATTGTGGTGGACAAAGTTCTCTGAAAAGTGTATCACTTGTCACACATATTAATCTATTAATCTCCATTTGCTTTTGAGATTAATGAGGGAGTGAATGGAAGAGGCAGTAACTTTTTTTTTCAGGACTAGGTACATATTCCAAGGACACGCAGTTCACACTTGTAACTTTACAATAGGCAGGAAAATAACTTTCTAACTGCGAGGTATCTTATTTTCCTCCTAAAAAATTTTGTGTGGTCATGACTTAACTTGTATGTCATTGAAAACCTAACCATGAGGTGTAATTGAATTATTATGTAGGATTTGGTTACTTCGTGTGTGAAACAGAAATTCTAGAAAGCCTGTTCCGCGATTTGACTTCAGACTCGCGATCCATCAGGTATATAATCTAAATAGGCAGATAATATTGTTTCTTATTTCATTAAAAATCATTTACGTTATCAGAATTGTTCTTCAGAATGGGAGATTTGTAACTAGTTTCATTTGATGTCAAAAATAATATCAAACATCATAATAAAGTCTATGCTTACTCCACATCCTTCAAAATTACTTATTAATTACTCCTGCACACAAAATTTCATTGAATTTTCGACTGATTCACTGGACAGCTTTGCTACTGATCTAACTTTCTTTTTTCTTCTTCACGCAACATGTGCAACTCTCGGTTTTTATTTCCTACATAAAGCTGTATGAGTTCTTTAGGTTCAAGCAATCTTTCAATGCAGTCCCACTTCACTATATTTCAACTTACATCGACTGGCATTTTCTTATCACCTAAACAGTCTCTCACAGGTTTCAACATGTGGAACGATCTAAACACACACACACACACACACACACACACACACACACACACACACTAGTGTCTCTGTCGCTGGGTGTTTGATGGCTGATTCAACGTGGCCAAGCTCAAAACTACACTCAAAATTATTCATCACGGCTATGTTTGATGCAGCGCCGTCCAACTCCCATTCTGTATGCTGAATGAATGCTGTAGCGAACAGAGCAGCCAGAATGAGGTCATAATCCCATTCATATTCAGGTGTGTAAGGTCGGGTCAGGTCAGGAGTGGGCAGGGAAGGTAACGGCTTGTGCAATCCTCAGATGGCCGCCAGCCACAGAGACTATAATATACAGCCTCACTTTTGCCGCGCCTAGGCCACTCCTATTTATCTTGCCTGAGTTATTCAACATTTTATCGCTGGATTATGCTAGGACTATATGTCATCGTTTCGTGTTTTATGTACTGCCACTGCGTAAAACCCACAGATAGTCACAGCTGCATGATATTATTAGATTACTTGCTTCTCAGTCTGCCAAACTAAACCCCCTCTCTCTCTCTCTCTCTCTCTCTCTCTCTCTCTCTCTCTCTCTCTCTCTCTCTTGTAATACTGCATACCTTCTAATGTACGTCGTTAATTCGTCAAGAACTAAAATTAGTATTCTTATGCGACAAGGTTACGAAGTTGTACTAGGTGGCAATTCGGTTATTTTAGTTAAAATAGGGTAATTAGTGACAATAATGACAATAATAATATAGTAATATAATTTATGATTTCACGTAACAGAAATAAAAATAAAGATTTTCGTCTACTTATTTTGTTAGGCTAAGACGAAACTGGTAAAATTGAAAGTAAAAGAAAGATTAAGTTTTTTTTTTTTTTTTTTTTTACTTTGTGAATTCAGGAAAGTAATTATTCATGTTAACTTTGGCTTTACTTGCCCAACCTACAACCCAAAGCCAATAAGTGGAGTAGCAAGCGAGTGTGCGGGCTGTTCCGTTCTCGGGTCAGCCAGTCTGCCACCAGTGAACGCGGGTCGGCATTTGGTGATAGAGCCACTGACCAGGGAAGCAGGGTCACAGGAGGCCATACTGCTGCGCCTTCCATACAACTTGTGAAATAGCAAACACAATATTGTTATTGCTCACCTGATCGCACCTGGAGAGAATGATGATGGTGGGGAGCGGCCAGTGACTGCTGCCTTCACCTCAGCGCCGTTTGTTTACATTTCACATGTGGTCCCACTCCCAGTGGTGATGGTACTGTGTTCGTGTTAAACGTACTCACACTCAAGCAGTGTGGTTTCAGTTCAATTATATGATCACATTACTAAGTATGTTATATACGTGCCACGTGCCCATATAATAATTATAAGAAAAAAAATACAAGCGGCTTGTATTTTTAGTCTCTTCGTCGCGGAGGATCAACTCACTGACCTATCTTCCCCGCCACGAGAAATATCCAAACAGTCGATATATATGCTATAGTAGATTAATCCGGAAAGGTTCTCCCTATTCTTTTGACTATTCTCGTCCAAACCAAAATATCTTAACTATGGCAAAATGAAGCAAGACCGCTCAAATTTTCGAAACTGCTTCTCGTTTGTTTGCTTTCATATAGATGAACCTCCGAGGTAGCAGTTATCTTACTGTACTAGAAAGCTTTCTCCATCTACAAAGTAAGAATTGGTATTTCCTATTCAATGTATATAAGGTGAATGATCAGCTGATCCTCTTACATACTTCCTTACCTGCCCCTGCTCAAACTGGTTCGGACACCAGCTGATCATAACTAAAACCAGTTTCTAAGACCTCTTGTGTTCAGGACCGACAGACGCTCTTCCTGTAAGCACTGAATTGTTTCAGAGGAATTTGATTAAAACTATGAGTTAGATCAGCAGGTAAATCTTTCATTTACACCCAATCTGCAAGGAACATCATCCCAAAAAATTCTTAATAAGTACTATATGTAGTTTTCTCTACGACAAGGCTCTTCAGGGAATAAGATATCTATGATATGGAGCCTAATTTTTCATTATCTAATCCATAGTGCAGCAGCGAGGATATGGAGATCCAAACAAGAGAGAGAGAGAGAGAGAGAGAGAGAGAGACGTAATGCCTTGTCTTGAGGTGGAAATACAAGTTTCCCTGCACAAATCTCACAGTTTCACGATGGACTCGTGGAAGCAACAAAACATGGACACTCATCACCATGACGTATTGAATCCTGAATAAAACAACAATATAAACCCTTCTTTATCTCCACTAAACTACAACAATACTGAACAAAGCAAAACGGAGGCGAATCAAGGTTGCTGGCATATCAAGACAAAGAAGGCAAACAATAGAGAGAGAGAGAGAGAGAGAGAGAGAGAGAGAGAGAGAGCAATATATATTGGTACATGGTGGATATTTTATTTGTATTGTCTAAACTGTGTGTATAATCTCTATTTAACAATAGATTTTATTCTTTCCTAAACAACACGAAAGGAAACACTGCTGACGCACATATATGCCCTTGAGTGGTGTTGAGCAAGAGTGTCATCAACATATATTATTCATGCTAGTTCCCACTCTTTATGACCACGCATGTCAGACCATGTGTATACTTCATGGAAAAGCGGTAAAGAATGGGCGTGGAGAGGCACATCACGACTCTAAGGCAACCCGAGTCACGGCTTTAGTTCAAATAAATACTTTTGTGATTCCTCTTTATATGTCACCTTTTGTAGCCTTCACGCCTCCTTCTCTTCTTCCTCCTCCTGTAGTCTTTAAAATACTAAGCAAGAAAAGAATGACTACCTTTATCATTTCCCCCACAGTCTCTCGCGCTGATGCGCCATCACCATGTGTGGAGGAAGAACCGTGGTTAAGATATATTCTCTTACTCTTGAAGGTTGTCTAGGAGCAGAAGCAAGTAAAGGCATGTGCTGGGCTTGACTTCCAAGAAAAGGGATCTGGGAGTGGCGGTGCGGGGAAAACACGTACTGAGGAATAGCTGCAGTAGCTATCATTGGTCGAGGATGCAGTATGACATCACTAGAGGAAGGAAAATGCACTAGGTCACCAATTACCGAGTGCCCTAAGAGAGCGAATTCCTGCCTCTGCCTGGGGCTTGGACGCCACTGTGGTTGAATTTGTGAAGTTGACATTTGCATTGGCGAGAAAGACGCGCTACCTGTGGTATCTGCTAACCAGACCTGTGTTTCCTTTCTTCCGGAACTGTGGGGGTTAGTCGTGATGTATGGTGACGTATGCCCGAGGATACGTGATGAAGCAAGGACGTCGCGCCTGGCTGTTTGCATGGGACTCACCGAAGAAAGCATCGACTGGAGTCTGCTTCTCGAGGGTGTCATAATCGACTTTGATGTGTCACTGTAAAGGCTGCGTCCTACACTGGACGGGTGCAGGATTCTCCCATCGTTTGTGATGATGTCACCAGATTCTGCGACACCCTTTGCAATCTTGAGGCGAATTTTTACTTTGGTGTCCGCATTGTCAACTGTTCTTGTCAAATCACCAACATCGCGAATCGTCCTACTGCTGACCTTTTTTCTTGGTCGTAACAATGAAAACACCGGTGCTGCTTGGCTCTTTGGCTTTCTCTTTGTTCGATAATTAGACATGGGATCAAAAACCATGATTGGAAAAGTGAACCTCGGGAAGCTTTTATTAGTACGAGACGAGTTGGTACTGATGACACGCGAGCTGGACTTTTTGCCGAATACTCGTAAATTGCTAGTATAATTCAAGAGGGAAGACAGGCGCTGTCCTGGAAGGGAGTTCTTTCGGGTGATATTATGCGACACACTAGGTCTGTTTTGTGGCCCTCTTGCAAAACTTTCACGACGCCCGCGTCCCAAGTTCTGTCTGGTAAACGACTTGACTGCACCAGAGGAAGGCACAATTTGTGAGCCACTGACTGCCTCTTCCTTCTTTTGATTTTCTTGGAAATTAATGAAATAGTTTTGTACAACGTGCGGCCTCTCTGAGAAAAGTTGTGACTTCCACCAGTCAACAGGGAGATTGCGAGCCTCTGGTACAGGGTGCTTCTTGGAATTCAACTGTGAGAGCTGTGATTGGCTGGCCTGAGAATTGTCCCAACCTGATTCTCTTCCATGAGAATAGATTGTGGGGGTAGGAGGGAAGGACGAAGTGTTGCGGGACGAGAAAGAGTTGTCACGATGAGAAAAGGATATCTGGTGGGAGGATTGTTCTGGGGACGTTGTGGCGGTCATGAATTTTGAATCCTGAAGAGCAACAGTAGACGATCGAGGAGACGCAGTGGAGGAAGGTGGCACCCACTGGAGAGGTGCATTGGTTACTCTTGTTGGGTGAGGAAACGGGAACTCCATAGACACAGGTGAGCTGACAAGGTGGAAAGAGTCTCTGTTGCCAGGTCCAACTTCATCAGACGCACGGAGAGAATCGGACGTTCTCTTCTCTCCCTCTTCTTTGATAGGAGCTAAATTTGCATTAAGGTCTACGGCTTTTGATGTCTCGTTGTTTAATGTCAAGTGAAGTACATCACTAGAGGAACTTGTTGAATCCTGTACATCGTCACGAGCACGAGAGCCTCCTGTATGTTGAGTTTTGCCTTGAAGTTCCTTTACGTACCTCTTTACCGTGCTGGGCAGCTGCTGGAGGTCCACTTCGGTGTCTTCAAGACCACTTCGCCTCTGAGCTGCGTGTGTCGAGTCCGAGGAAAGGGAAGAGGCAGCCGAGATAAGACGACCATCAACAGATATGAGCAGCTCTAGAGGCACCTGTGTCCCATCCTGCCGTACCTGCTGCAGCGTCAGGATGAAGTTATTGTCTCCAGTTTCGGAAACCTGCACATTGTCCCCAACGGCCTTTACTCCCAGATGATTCAACTCTCCGATGATGCCCTGATTGGGATGATGGGAGTGATGGGAGTCTGCTACTGGACCCGTGGTGAAGGTTTGGGGAGGAAATTCTACATTCAGAAATTCATTTTCGTTGCCAATGATCCTCGAGTCCTTTGGTGTGGAAGGCGTGATGAGGTGGTGGGCGGTGGTAGTGGGAGGGAGAGTGGAGCTCGTAACAGGACTAGTGGATTGGAACAGAGATTTTGGCGAGACTGTGCCAATGGTTGGGGGAGAAATCTCAAAGTTTGCCACACTACTAGGAGGGCGCGAGAAAGTAATGTTGGTGACCTGCAAGTAGGAAGTGACCAGAGGGTGCGGGGAAGTTTCCGGAGATTCCCTGGAAGTGGGGGAGAAGGTTATGGATTGCCAGTCGTTGGGAATAACTGCTGGCGTCCCAAGGTGCAGCGACCCCTTGGAATCAGACTCTTGCTGGTGCAGTAGTAACTGTTGTTGTTGTTCATGTTGTGCTGGTAGTGGTGATGGTAATGGTGTTGGTGGTGACAAAGATGGAGGTGATGATGAAGGTAACGGAGGTATTGGCGGTTGCTGTTGTTGATGGTGATGGTGTTGATGTGGCTCTATCTGTTGCAACTGGTGTTGGTGTTGTTGGTGTTGGTGTTGTTGGTGTTGTTGGTGTTGGTGTTGTTGGTGTTGGTGTTGTTGGTGTTGGTGTTGTTGGTGTTGTTGGTGTTGTTGGTGATGGTGTTGTTGGTGTTGTTGGTGTTGGTGTTGTTGGTGTTGATTCTGATGTTGATGGTCCTGATGCTGCTGGTGTTGCTGCTGCTGACGTGGGTGCTCTTGGAACTGATGCTGCTGGTTTTGGTGCTGTTGATGCTTGGTGCTGTTTGGTCTGCAGGTTCTGGTGTTGCTGCTGATGCTGTTGGTGCTGTTGTTGGTCCAGTTGGTGTATGTGGTCAGGCTGCTTTTTGTGGTGTTCCTGTTGGTGTAAAGTCTGCCATTTAGATCCTTCCTGATCCTGCCACGCCTGGTGCTGCAAGTCCTGGTTGCCGTGTTGACCAAAGGTTGCTTGCGGTTTCGAGATGATGTCCAGAGTCACGAAAGCATCAGCTCCGGAATTCCGGGTTCTGGTGAATCGCTGGGATGGCGTAGTTACAGTGACCGGGGCTTCTGTCACTAACTGCTGCGAGTGTTGCCTCTCCCCAGCAGGGCTCTTGCTGAACCCCGAGATGTCTGGTTGAGTAGTCTGTTGGCTAACGTGACAGAAACATCCTGATGGGACCCTGAAGGCTGCCTGGAACACTCCGCCTCCAGGGAACTGTGGATCAAAGGCTGCCATCTTGTGCAAGCTGTAACGCTGACGGCAGGTGGAGGCGAGTGGTGGCGGCACGAAGGGGCACAGGTCACCCACCGCCCCGCTGCCTCAGTAAGCGTGGTGGTAATGACAGAATTAATTAGAATAACATTCAATGTTGACATTTAACTGAAATACGCTACTGGAAATTATTAATACAAGTAAATTTCATCGGTGGAGTATGAACTTCAAAAATCATGAAGATACTAGAAAAGCTGTATGAATTAGATTAATGTTCATATGGTAACTTAACTAAAACATGTCGTGAAAACTTTCTAAAATTAGTTTTTCATCATGTAGTATAAAATCCTTAACTATGAAGATAAGGAAAATTGAGGTTGAATTATTCATCAATAATATACCACAGTCCAGCAATAGCTAATGGAAACCAGAACTTTACTGTGAATCCTTGTTGGAACTGGTAATTGAAGGGCCGGATACAAGAGAAAAGAGAAAAGAAATGCTTGGCAACGCAAGAGAATCACGGAGCTGAAGAAAAAAAAAATATGTATAAATGAAGGACGCGTGTGTGGAAAGGGTAAAAGATAAACGGAAAATATTTAAGAAATAACATAAGAAAACAAAGCAGGGGAAACACAGAATTGGAGACAAGAAAAAAGAAAAAGAAAACGGGGAGACAAAGAACTAATCAGATAAGAAGAAAGGATGTAAAATAACAAAAAAAAAAAAAAAAAAAGATGGAGAAACAAGAACACAGGAAGTACTAAAGAACTGAGACGTGGGAAACAAGTTATGGGAACAAAGAAGGATAGGAAGTCAGATGAGAAGAAAGAGAATATAAGACAAAATGAAGAAGGACAGAGGAAACGAATAAAAAAAGGAATATGAGTAAGGGAAGAAAGGAAGAAGGGCAAAGATATTCAGTACCTGCAGACTTCCATACGAATTCGCTGCGGGAAGTTCTCTGTGTTGATAATCTTGAGTAGTGTCCCGTCAGCGGAGTGCCCCCACCCAGGCCTCAGCTCCTTCACTGTCGCCTCGCACACGTACCTGAGAGAGAGAGAGAGAGAGAGAGAGAGAGAGAGAGAGAGAGAGAGAGAGATGATAGGAAATTTAAATGAATGCAAAAACTAACTAGAATGGGATGAGCTAAATTATAAAGTGGATAACAAAAAAAATATCAACTTTCACTCCAAAAGCGTGATAGAATTCAATGGCTCAAGTTTAACCTCTTCAGTACTGGGATGCACTTTTACTTCAAGTTTTGGGTGAAATTAGACGGTTCTATTTACATTAGGAAGAGTCTATGGAGATCAGAAGATTAATGCACGGAGTCTTCACTATTTCAATCTCCACATAAGTTTTTGAATCTGTATAAAATCGCCAAATAGTAACCAGGATGAATATGAAAAAGCGTCATGGTACTGAAGGGGTTAGGTTTGAAAGGCGTCAGTGGTATGAGGAGTTATTTATGTATTACTTAAAGCCCTCACAAAGTATATGCTATTTAAGGTCTGCTGAATAGAACTGATTAAGGCTACTCAAATAACAAATTGTATACCAGTTTAAAGAATCACTTCCAGATAGCTTCTTTAGGAACTCTCTCTCTCTCTCTCTCTCTCTCTCTCTCTCTCTCTCTCTCTCTCTCTCTCTCAAACACACAACGGTTTTACTAGTTCTGTTGCCCTTGGTGAGAGAGAGACTGTACATGAAAAAGAAGAAGAGACAACTAGTAACATTGCCAATGAGGAAAAAGAGCGAGGAGGGCGGAGGACACATGTGCGCTGCGTGGGGCCTCACCTCTCATGGGGCCTCGCCGGGCTATAGAAGAGAGAGTCGTTGGCTGGCGAATGTAGCTCTGAGTAGGTGAAGGTGGTGGCCGCCCTGCCGTCCCTCACCAAGCTGTCCTGCCACCTGCTGGGGAGACAAGCCGGAGGAAATACAAAATACCACACCAGGAGAGCGTCATCAGTTCGCGACACGACGTGTATCATCAAAGTGCTTGGGTGTTTACGTCCATTGTGATAAAAGATTGTGTTATGAAGGCCATACTTGCACGCTAGGAGACTCCACTCATCGTAAATCATGTGGGAATGAATTGCATTGCTTCACTATCGTAGAATTCGCAGTCTCATGTGTGAAACGCCGGATGGTGTTGGAAATAAAAATAAAAGGAAAAATAAAAGTCATTTCCTGAACAAGGCAGAGAGCGGTTGTGTTATTTGTTCGGTGGGGCGTGATGACTCCCTCCCTGTCTGTCTCTCTCTCTCTCTCTCCCTCTCTCTCCCTCCACGACAGTGTTGCCAAACCCTACATGACCTTGCTTGGCTACGGAAAACTGTAATATTTGACATACACTCATACATAACACACACACACACACACACACACACACACACACACACACAGCACAGCACATGAATTAACATAATAAGTTCATCCTTATGGCACCACTACGCACATGCAGGCACACACACACACACACACACACACACACACACACACACACACACACACACACACACACACACACACACACACACACACACACACACACACACACACACACACACACATGAACAAAGATAATAAGTTCATCCTTATGCCACTAGCTACACACACACACACACACACACGGCCCGGTAGCTCAGTGGTTAGAGCGCTGGCTTCACAAGCCAGAGGACCGGGGTTCGATTCCCCGGCCGGGTGAAGATATTTGGGTGTGTCTCCTTTCACGTGTAGCCCCTGTTCACCTAGCAGTGAGTAGGTACGGGATGTAAATCGAGGAGTTGTGACCTTGTTGTCCCGGTGCGTGGTGTGTGCTTGGTCTCAGGCCTATCCGAAGATCGGAAATAATGAGCTCTGAGCTCGTTCCGTAGGGTAACGTCTGGCTGTCTCGTCAGAGACTGCAGCAGATCAAACAGTGAATTACACGTAACACACACACACAATTGCTGGCTGGCTAAGTGGTAACGTCCTTGACAGCAACAGTCACTTGGCAAGCCACACTCACTTCAGAGATTTCCACTGACGAACAAGCAGTTTCTGTCCTCCATGTACAAGATAATGCAGGGTGGAGTGAAGCGCTTCTGTCCTACCAATATGTCAAACGTATTATAAGAACTCCGAGCCTTCTTCAGGAGAGTAATAGCTAGCGATCAGAAATGCTTCTTTTATCCTCAACGCGGATGAATCACACACACACACACACACACACACACACACACACTTATTGGGAAGGACAATAAGGAAGGGCGTGGCAGAGTAGTTCTTACTATACAGCTTTGCTCTCACAAACGAGCAGCAGCTTTATCATTCAAGTTATGACAAGAAATATTCATTACAACCCTCAGTATAAAACTAAGTAATGTGAAAAAAGATAGGAAGAAAGTGCCTGAAAAGAAAATAGAAGCAAGTAACGAAAGACTTGTAAAACAACTAGCACGACAAATAAATATTTTCTTACTTCTTACGTAGGCACAAAAGATAGATAAACAAATATATGTAATAAAAACGTCCCAATAAATCCTATAGAAAAATTATACTGACAAGTAAATTAAACTTGAAAACTCCATATTGCTCGACAGGTTTTCAGACAAGAGGCTCCAAATACGCTCGTGGTGGTCAGGTTGTCCCCGGCTTCGTTGTCACACCAGGAGACAGTGAGCAGTGATCGATGGCGCGGAATAAAAGGTCTCTACTTGAAATTCTCGCTAGTGATCAAAACTACACGTGAATGTCGAAGGGATGAAGAGAAGAAAAGAATTGCAAAGAGATGTTTTCTTGATCTGATAAGAGAAGGCGAAATATTAATGTCTTCCCTTCGTCGTACTGCTTTTCATTATATTCAAGGACATGTACGTAAGAAGACACACACACACACACACACACACACACACACACACACACACACACACACACACACACACACACACACACACACACACACACACACACACACACACACACACACACAAATGCACCAAGGTGGACATGTTTTTATAGTCTCACTGCTTCCCTAAAGATTCTCATTCCACACCTAGTCTTCCTCACAATAAAACATAATGTAACCTAACGTAGCCTAATCCAACTTGAGCCCAACTTAACCCAACGTAACCTAACCTTATTGTTTCCCTTAAGGTTCTCATCCCCACACCGAGTCTTCCTCACAATAACTGTACGAGAGAAGAGTGCAGCTAACTTTCACTGGGATGCTACTGCGGGATTCAAAAGAGAGTAGGGAGGGAAAGGCACATAAAAGGAGAAAGCGAGTTGGGGAAGCTATGGCTGGAAGTGATGGAGTACTAGAACAAAGTGGAAAGTGGGAAAAGCTAGTATCTTGCAGCAGTTGTTTGGTGAGATGAGAGGCAGTTCATTCACCTTCAGATTCCAGCTCAGGGTTAAGGTGTCTACATGTCTGTTGGGGAAGAGAGAGAGAGAGAGAGAGAGAGAGAGAGAGAGAGAGAGAGAGAGAGAGAGAGAGAGAAGATAAATAGTAGATGTGCTAAAATACAGCAGTGAAGTGAAAAATTATTAATAAAACTCTGAAGATAAACTTCACCAGAGAGAGAGAGAGAGAGAGAGAGAGAGAGAGAGAGAGAGAGAGAGAGAGAGAGAGAGAGAGAGAGAGAGAGAGAGAGAGAGAGAGAGAGAGAGAGAGAGAGAGAGAGAGAGAGAGAGAGAGAGAGAGAGAGAGAGAGAGAGAAGAGAGAGAGAGAGAGAGAGAGAGAGAGAGAGAGAGAGAAAGGGGTGAGTGCATCCAGAGAATACTAAGCACATAATTATCTAGGTTACTGAGTGCATCCAGCGAATATGACACACACACACACACACACACACACACACACACACACACACACACACACACACACACACACACACACACACACACACACACACACACACACACACACACACACACACACACACACACATGCACGTAAGCACATACACGCACGCACGCACACGAATACTTAGGTTGCACTGTTTGATGTATGTAAAAAAAAATCGTCGCTTTTTTATTTAAAGTACAAACACGTGTTAATGAATAAATAGATAAGTAAACAAATCAATCAATAAACAAAATAAATAGTTACATCAAAGATACATGTAACAACAGCAACAATAATAACAATAACAACAACAATAACAACAACAACAACTACTACTACTACTACTACTACTACTACTACTACTACTACTACTACTACTACTACTACTACTACTACTACTACTACTACTACTACTACTACTACTACTACTACTACTACTACTACTACTACTACTACGACTACTAAAAGATAAATAAATAAATAAATAAATAAAGCTGTAGAATATGCATACAACAGCACTACGAAATTATGTAACAATAATTACAACCACGAAAACAACCACATGAAGATAAATTCAATTACATATTGCCAACAACAATAGCAAAGACAACAGTAAATTAATATACAAACAACCACTACTAATGTCACTACTATTACTGCTGATACATTACCGTGAACTACAATACAAACTACAACAAGGTCCTGAGTTGGTGCACTATGCTAAGATTGTGAGAAATAAGCAGAGGAATCGGAATGGACGATTAAGAAAGCAATACATGAGTAAAGACAGTGAGAAAGAGGCATAGTGAGTAAGATCTGCAGAGTCAAGGTGAATAGCAAGTGTGCGAAGGAAGACTCAATACAATTAAAAGGGTTTAGAAGATGACAATGGGCAAGGTTCGAGTTGAGTACGGATTTTCATAAAGGTGGTAATGAATAAGTATTTTGAAGGATGAAACAGATAGATTTTTTGTGTATAGAGGACAATATGGACTAGACTTTTATTCCAGTAGAATTTTTTAAAAGGGGAAAGTGAATATAATTAATTAAAAGGCAGAAATACTCGTAGGTAGGAATGAATAGGATTAGCAGACGGGCTGTAAGGATGATAAGGGTGATTTTTCGACGTCAATAAGTGAAAGGTATTGGATCCATCAGAGTAAAACCACTAGTGAAACGTGATAATGAGTTAACAAAAGTGAAGCAAAAAAAAAGGAAAACGTTTGAATATAGAACATGAGATGCAAGAAAACATTACGCGAAGTCATAAAGTAAAATGATAATGATTGGAATAATAAAAAGAGACACTAACGAGAAGGATGAGATTGGTGAAAGTGAGACGAAAAGTGATACTGATTTCCACATGTGACTTGCAAACTACGGTGACTAATTTGGAGTGCAAGGTGGGCGGTGGTGGCAGAGGGTGGCGTTACTTGTCTGAGTTGGCGGCGGATGACTCCTCGCAGAACCCGTGGACGCAGAAGGCGGAGGGTGAAGGCGCCAGGAAACCGAGCACCTGCCAATGCGGTAAAAAGATTGGCGGGTGTGGTGGGAGGGAGTGAAGTGTATGATTCCCTATCCAATATTTTCAATTTCATAAAGAATACTTAGGCATGTTTTGAAAGTTCGTGTGTGTGTGTGTGTGTGTGTGTGTGTGTGTGTGTGTGTGTGTGTGTGTGTGTGTGTGTGTTTGTTTGTTACGTGTATACTGTGTTGTTCATTGGACCAATACATATTTTTTTGTATTTTTTTTTACATGTCAATCATAGTATCGTGATTCGTCCACATTAGCTCCGGACCTCCCATATCCTCACCATACACAAATACATGATATACGATTCTCTATAATAAAGTTCTAAATGCAAAGAGGTTTTTTTTTTTGTAAAGCAATAGAATAGTCTCTCTCTCTCTCTCTCTCTCTCTCTCTCTCTCTCTCTCTCTCTCTCTCACCTTGGCTGCATCATCGCCAGAACCACCAGATGAGAACCAGGATGTCTTTGCCTCCCTTTTGACTCCTGTTGTCTTGTCCGGCGACCCAACACCACTGGCAGCTGGGGGAGGGAAGGAACCAAGGTGAGTGATACTGTTAGTCGCTGTTGGTTAAGGCAATGTAAAGGTGGTTCTTGCTGTAATCTTGTAGTAGTAGTAGTAGTAGTAGTAGTAGTAGTAGTAGTAGTAGTAGTAGTAGTAGTAGTAGTAGTAGTACTAGGAGGAGGAAGAGAAGGAGGAGGAGGAGGAGGAGGAAGACAACGAACATGAAGACAAAGAGGGCAAATAATGTACAATGAGGAGGACAAGGAGAAGGAAGAGGAGGAGAAATAGAGGAAGGAAAAAATCGTTATAATTTTTTGTCCACAGAAAGAATTAAGAACAAAAAGAAACCAAACACAAGAAAGGAAGAGTCAAAAAATAAGAAAAAGAGTAGGAGAAGGAGGACGAGAAGGACGACGAGGAGAGAAAAAAGACACAAAATAATCGGTGAGGAACGGAATCATCTACGGAGACAGACGAAGGGAAGTATAGGGCAAAATTTTAGAAAGAAAAGAGGATTGTAAATCAGAATGAGTCACTGAGTCGTGCAGCCCATAGCGTATAACTTGTAATATTCCTTCCGGCGCCTGAAGCAAGTCACGTTTGTTGCTGCCATGACAGACACTGTTGTTGTGGTGGTGGTGGTGGTGGTGGTGTTGCTATGGTGTAGTAGTAATAGTGGTAGTAGTAGAAGAAGTAGTAGTAGTAGTAGTAGTAGTAGTAGTAGTAGTAGTAGTAGTAGTAGTAGTAGTAGTAATAGTAGTAGCATCAGCAGCAGTGGTCGGAGTAATAAAACTAGTTATTGGTGTTGGTGGTGGTGGTATTGGTGGTGGTGGTGGTGGTGGTAGTATTGGTGGTGGTGGTGGTGGTGGTGGTGGTGGAGGTGTTATTATCACCTGTCGTTCATCTCAGCAATGCAAACAGTTGGTTGGCGAGGTGCGCGGTTGAGTGAGTAGACTTTTCCCAACCAATACTTGCCCCCCCAAGACCTGTTGTGCTGTGTATTCGCCTACTTCACAACTGTTCAAACTAGAGAAGCACATCTGTGTGACGACAGCCAGTGACAGACATGTTATTGTCAATGTTTATATAAGCAACATTAGTTAATCATGTGCATCTGGATAATTCGTGATTACTGTAGTTCTGGGTTCTCTTAGGTGTCCCCTACGTCCACAGCTGCCAGTCTCAGAGATGTCTTTTTTAATCGCCTCGACATCGTGTTCCCAGTTTTACCTGAGAGTAATAGTATCTCAGCTAGTGGTAAGCTTGCATCACACTCACGTAAATGAAGAGAGGAAAAGAAAATAGAGAAATAGATAGATAGATAGATAGATAGTTAAATTAATAAATAAACAGACAGGAAGAAAAGGAGAGGAAGAAAAAAGAAAGGAAAAGATATAAAAGAATCATTAATTGCAAAACTAATCTATATTATCTAAACACGCTATTCATTTATCTAATTGTCTAAGCAAAAGGATCTTTATTGATGTCACGTCATGCAGGAAATAACGTCGCAAAACACGTGAACGAGATCTAGTTTAGGCAGGAACACAGCAGTCAGACATCCCAAACATCCCTTCCCTCTTTGCATGATGCGAGCGAGGAGGGCGACAGGTGACAAATACTGCAGGTGGCGCCTTGGCTGAGGGAAGGAAGCGTCACTGGCCTCACCACTTCGCTACACCACAGGTACTCACCAGAACCGACGGGAAGCTGCGAGGTGTTGGAGTGTTCGTGCTGCACTAGAAACACGGACACGTCATCTTGGAAGGCCTGCAACGTGGGAGGAATTAATGAAGAATGAATCACTATCTTAACTTTATTCAGTGTTTTAGCTTCCTGTTCGTTCTTTGTTCGTGTTCTTGCTCCTCTGCCACATCTTTCCTAGTTTCTTTTATACTTCTCTACAACCTCTATTAGCCATTGTATTCCCTGCCATACTGCTAGTAGATGGTAACCTGCTGGAATTCTATAACATATGAGGCTTGAAATTATTAGATTGAAGGAAAGCACGATGCAGTGAGGGGGAGCGTGGCAGCTTACTGAATGCTGACTGTGTGTGTGTGTGTGTGTGTGTGTGTGTGTGTGTGTGTGTGTGTGTGTGCATTGCTTATTATATAGGCAAGCCCAACAATTCTCTGAAGAGTCCTTTTGTAGTATATCCTTGGCTATAATAAAGTGTTTAAAGTGTTTAAAGTGTTTATCATACGTAGTTGGGTCTGATATGTTTAGATTAAGTGCAATCTGATGAACCATCCTTGTCATTAGAATTGCGACGAGTGATGCGTGTTGTGCTCAATGAAATATCTATTCATCTGTATCTTTATCTATCTATCTACCTATCTATCTATTCATTTATCTATCTATTTATTCATCTATCTATTTATCTATCTATCTATCTATCTATCTAACCACCTATCTATTTATCTATCTATCTGTTTTATATAAGAGATGAAATCTAGCCAAAAGCAACAAAAAATATTAAACAAAAAGGTCCACTTAAATGCCAGTCCCCCAAGTCTCCTCATTTATCTATCTATCTATCTATATACATCCATCAACAGTTCCTAAGTGCCCTCCCTCGTAGCCCTGATAAGCTGCCTTGCCTGAGGAATTCTTAACCTTCGTCTCATCTTCACGAACGAGTGGGAGTCTTACCTGGACAGATGGATTTGGTGGTAAGTCGTCTGAGGATTTAGTAGGGAAGCCAGAGTCCTTCATGGCCTGGTAGGGCAGCACCATCACCTGCAAGCCACGAGAATAGATGAAGAGTTTGTACAAATAAATACATAGGAATTTTCAAGTAATGAGAAACCTAAGGAAGCTTTTTTTTATTCTATTTCCCTGCATTGTTTAGAATTAATTATAGTTGAAAGAAAAATAAGTACAATATAAAAGTAGAGAAAGGTGGATTCTACATCTATTTATTTCTCTAAATCAGAATAAACAAACTGCCTCAGACATTTCTTCTCTTTGTTTTGTGGCGGCAAGTCGAGATGGAAACTTTTTTTCATCTCATTCATCTCCATGTCAAAATTAGAAATATTAAGGAAAATTTCAGACCTCTCACAACCAAGGCTGAAAAAAGGCAAATCTGTAAACATGTACACCACGTGATGAATTATTTGTGTACACGGAAACCTAGAAATCGCTGAAAAAAAAATTTAAGTTATTTATGCACGAGACAAAAAAAAATACTGCAAAGTCAGAAGAATGCGAAGAGACAGCGAAAGGAAATTACAATATATGTAGTTCACACTGAGGTAAATTCCATTTGATGTATTAAGGAAATTATAAGTTAACATTTAGACAAAAGATAGAAGACTTTGCGAGTAAGTAAAGGAAGCAGCGTCCTGAGGCAAAGCAATAAAAAGTGACTTCACTATTAGAGCAAACGTGTAGATGTGAAGCATGTGTCGGTAAATATTGACGTAAATGTTTCAAGAAATGTTCAGAAGCACTCTTATCTTATTCTGACGTAAAATATTATCTTCTTGTTCTTCTTATGCTTGTTCCTGGTCTTGTTTTTATTATTGTTGTTTTTGTTCTTCTTCATCGTCTACTTCTTCTTTCCGTGACATCATGTATACATATATATAAAGTCATATACATGGTTATTATCGCTATTGTATTCAACTTACATTCGACCTTTTGACTCTAAAAATTTCCTTTTTTTAGTGGCAATAGTGACGAAGCGTTTCCTCTTCCTTTATAAGTTTATATGAACCAAAATTACCTGATTCCTGTGCATTTTCCGCGATGAACATTTACATCCCCGAGAAAAATCATTTCGAGCTATTTCACAAATCATGATCCTGATTCATGTTAGTGACGCGTTACACCTACCAAAGATAATATTTTTATTACATTTTCTATCAATTGATTTATAGCCATGAATCTGTAAATTTTTGCATTGATTTTACGTTTGTTTGTTTTCCTTATGCAATGAGATTCCTTGACTTTCTCCTTAACGCTCTTTTTTAAACCCTTGCCTTTCCCAGATTGAGAAAAAGTCACATATAACTTTTTCTAGGTTTATATATATATATATATATATATATATATATATATATATATATATATATATATATATATATATATATATATATATATATATATATATATATATATATATATCGTCAAGATGAGACTAAAGTGATTATGTGAATTTTTGTGAATGTTTGTACACTTACGTTGTAGTTGGTTGCATCAGAGGAAGTGGGGTGCGTGGTGGCTCCACTGGCGCTGCGTGTGTCTGGGGGGAGGAGAGAGAGAGAGAGTGTGAGTGTGACGGGAAGACCAACGTGGGCAAAGGGAGGATGCAGCATATCACTGGTACTCATAGCAGTGATAGTGGTGATGGAAATTATGATCATAATGACCACAACAACAACAACAACAACAACAACAGCAATCTTTCCCCGACACACAAGAAAAACAACACCAGACAAAAAGCAACAGCGATAACAAAATAAAGCAACAAATGTGAACACGTGAACAAACCGGGAAAACTCTACACAGAGTAAGCAACAGAGTAACACCACCCACGTGCAGACGACCCCTCACAATCTTTCCTTAAAACTTTCCGCGAGCTGCATGCGAGTATTGCCAAGGGGAAAACCCGGCCTTACTGCGCCGAAATCAAGGGAACAAGGAAGTAATGACATAATAAGTTAACGGATGTCATAAAATCGTGCATTGTGTAAGTGTTCCCCTCCCCATTCCCCCTTCCCCACCCTCACCCCCTCCCCCATCCCGCCCCAGCCCTTAACTCCTTCAGTAACAGGACACGTTTCCTTCTTCATTCTTCTTACTATTTGGTGATTTGCTACAGCTTCAGAAACTTATGTGGGATTAGGATAGTGAAGACTCTGGTCATTAATATTCTGATCTCCATTTGACCCTTCCTAATGTAAGCAAAATCATCTAATCATACACAAAATTCAAAGTAAAAAATGCGTTCCAGTACTGAAGGGGTTAATATCTTATGCTGGTTGTCTTTACACACTGAGAATATTAAGATCGGTATAAGAAGGTCAAGTAAGGATAAAGGTGAAGCATTCTTGCATCCTGACATTCTGTGAGGCGCTTCTAAATCAAACAGGTAAGATAATTTTAGAATACAAGGTAAAATGTGTTCTCCTCCTGACCTTTTATCAAGTTTTCCTGACATTGCGTTAGTTGATCCAGTAACAAGGTAAATCAAGGACTAAAGGTAGAAGTGTGTTTTCTCATCCTTGCCCAAAAAATAACGTTAAGCTCTTCAGTAACACATCTATTTCGCCATGTTCCAGGTGTTGTCATTTGAGGATTTGATCAAGTTAAGGATGATATTGCTCGTTATCAGTTGGTCATAAATCTTACTTGCTCTATTTCAAGGCAATGATAGGTGATTTTATGAAGTAAAAAAAAAGTATTTTCCGTACTAGACGCAGTAACTAATCATTTACGTATTCAAAGATCATTGATGCTAAATATTGGGCAATCTTAACTAATTTTTCAAAAACCGCAGACAATAATTTGGGTTGTACTTATCATTATTATTTTTAATGACAAAACATTGTTCGTTAGTTTACTATTAAAATAACTAAGGTACCCTTGAAAATATGCAGTAACTTCCTACAGAGCGTGATTCAAATAATCTAGATAGATAAGATGATAAGAAGCTTTAAGAATTCTGTTCAAGGACATAACTAGACAGAAAACTCGCACCATTCACACTTTGATATAGTCATTCACGTGTTCTAAAAAGAGTCAAAAGAAGCATTTTTGGAAGATCAAACGTGCATCACCTAAAACACTCTTTGAAGGACTCAGGAAGTGGAGGCAGAGTCTTGCCTGCCAGAGAGGAAGTAGCGTATATCCGGCTGACACACGAGGCTGAGAAACCGTAGTGTCTTCTCTTCCTTCTCCTTCGCCTGTGTGTGTGTGTGTGTGTGTGTGTGTGTGTGTGTGTGTGTGTGTGTGTGTGTGTGTGTGTGTGTGTGTGTGTGTGTGTGTGTGTGTGTGTGATTGGTGGTGTCGGTTGTCACGCGACTCACTTGTCACGTTTCCTCGTACACTCTTAAAATTACCTACATTTACCACTATTTTGTGATATCTTACCGAGGCATGGTGTAATTTTCTTAGAGGGAAGCGTAATAGGAACTGAGCAAGATAATTTATTTGTATTTCAAACATGCAAATAAAACTTCCACCATATTTCCTGGCACCTTTATCTGCGTTATGCAGATACCATGAAATTCCCATGACAGAAAACATTCAGAGGAATCCTGACAGGATCTGAATCAGAGCTCATTGAAATATTCTCTCTCTCTCTCTCTCTCTCTCTCTCTCTCTCTCTCTCTCTCTCTCTGGTAAGGGATCTACTGTCCTCTCCTTACATTATCAAATAGATTTCAATACTTTGAAAAATAAATTAAGGAAATGGTTGTGTACACTAGATTTGCTTCCTCGCAACACTGGTATCGCCGCGCGTGTGACGTGTTCCCGTCCAACAAATTGAGAAAGCTTCCATCAATACTAATTGGTGACATCACGAGAAACATCCCAACAAAACTATTTGCTCATTCACAAAAGTGCATTCTCTTGTTTCGCATTATTTAAAAAGTTCCAAACATTCACATAAGAAAACAAACCTATGGGAAACTAAGAGGCTGGCAGAAGAGGGCAGGATTTTCCTGCGAAATCTAGCAGCTCCCATTTTACGTATGGTTGCGTGGTGCTACGTGCACTAAAGGCGTCTTCTATGAATAAGACTGATCAGCTTTATGTCATTGATCTGTATAATGCAATACAAGCTGCCTGACTGTCACTGTTCTCTGAGATATTATTAGTTAGCCTACAGATTTTCACATTTTTTAAAGCAGGTCACCCGAGAAGGCCACTCAGAGTTCTAGCCACATGCCTAGCCAGCTGGAGCCCCATTAAAGGAGAGACGGCAGCACGTGATTGGACTCAGCGCCCGGCCATGCAGTGCTCTAGGTGTCATACAAAGCTCTCTCTCTTCACACAGCTTGCTGAATGGCAAAATAAGGAGATATTAGGGCGTAACATGAAATCAATCTGGCTAACACCATTACCACCATTTATGTGGCCCTTCAAGGGAAAATAATGATGAAATACGTGTCTGGATAATTGTTTCCTTTCTTTGCCTCGTCATGTAGTCACTGGTAATTGTATCAGAAGAAATAAAAACTAGGCTCTGCGTAGCTTGATACATTTCACTTATTCCTGGTATCTGTTACTACTGTTGTACACATTCTGCGTATCATTCTGAAACGATTCATTACAATTCCTTTTGCTCCTCAGACATAATCATCAGGTTTTCTTGCGGTGTACTTCCTGAAATAAGTCCCCAGCAGAAGCTACACCATCTGTTGCTATGGCCGCCGCCACCAAGAGTCGTCCGCTGTAACCACCACCGGACCTAGATCACACAGATCATGATCCGGAATCTAGATCAAGATAGTAAATGGAACACGGACTGCGTGACCAGATCAGTGAGCTGAAACAAATTGCCGTAAACAGACCGAGCTCCCACTGACGCGCTGTGTCCCCGTGCACTGAAGCCTCACAGTATTATTCAAACCAGATAAACACAAATCCAATAATAGAAAATATCTGAATATTGAGAATAAAACGTTTTATCTCTATAAAACAGTATCTTCCAGTGATAATGGTAAGGACAAGGGATTTAGGTGTTGTTACTGGTAGCTGACACTGCAGCCAACCCAGGGCTGAAAAAAACACTGCTCTAGTAATGACGTTACCAACACAACAGTTTTATAAACTAAATATGGACGTCTAATAACTGAACACACTGGCCTGGGAAGAAATTCTGGTGGATGCCTTCAAAACACACCAATGAAATACACGGCAATACATCACCATAATAGATTGATAAACAGTTAATAAATGCATAGATTAAAGCATAATTAATGTTAAATATTTTCTATTTAGTTTCATTTACAATGAAAGAATGCACACACGGGCACGCAGTCCTGAAAACAAGGCGCATTAGTAAATACTACTAGATGATTGATTAAAATAAAATTTACCTCCTATCTAGAGCAGTGCCCAGTGACTGGGATTCATTGGACAGATTTATGAAGTATATGGATGCGTTAATGAAGCGTTATTTTGTAGCTATAAAGACGAGAAGATTAAGACGAAAGTAAACGACATCAGGTTTTATCATCTCTACCTATAAATCAAACATCCATAGAAAAGCTATGTTCATTTCATCTTATTGATAAGATTTATAGCAAAATTAAAAACATTCATTAATATGGAAATTAATATTTACAATTTAATACAGAACGACAGTTATTGCTTGAACGTTACTAATAAGCAAACTGAATACCAGCTTTCAAGTATTAATGAGGTATTATGAAGCAACATTGCTCGCCTCCTCACCTGGGTGGAGATGGTGGCGGTGCGGCAGGCTGGCGGGGCCCTCAGACACCTCCTGCAGCTGCTCGTTACTCACAGGCGTCCTCCGCTGTTATGGAACAGAGATACAGTATTGAAGGCAACATAACTGCTGTATCTGCCAACATAGAACATTTGTCTATTACTGTTTGGCGAGAATACCAGGATCTATACAGCCGCCACGTGTCAAGCTGCAATTAGTCACTGGTGTACGCATTGTGTTCCGCCAATGATTGCTTTCCCGTCACTGTTAAGATTTCTTTTAATCATGTCTAAATTGATTTTCGAAAACATCAGTATGAAAACAAAATAGCGTCAAAGCATTAACCTTTCAAATAATAGTGGAAATAGATGAACACATTTACATATTTATCCATTATGACTCTCAACACACGTCACGCCTTCAGTAGCGCGTGTCGACACAATATACCTTTCTATTCTAAGTGTGTACATGTGTCTTCATGTCTGTCTGTATGTCTTTTGTCTGTCTGTTTGTCTGTGAGTCTCTTACGTACCAAGCGGGTAGAATCCCTCAGGTTCCGAATGAGCGGTTTGTTGACATCACTGACTGGAGCTTCAGATGACTCTTGAAGACGTTCCTGCAAGGATGGGAAAAGGGAGAAGGTGGAGAACGAGGTGGAAGCAGAAGCGGAGGGGGTGGAGCTGGAGGAGGCACGCGAGGAGGGCGGGAAGGAGGAAGAGGGGGGGAAGGAGGAGGAAGAAGAGGGGAAGGAGGAGGAGGAGGAGGAGGAGGAGGAGGAGGAGGAGGAGGAGGAGGAGGAGGAGGAGGAGGAGGAGGATGGGGAGGAGGAGGAGGAGGAGGAGGAGGAGGGAGATGAAGGAAAAGAGGAGGGGAAGGAAGGGAACGAGAAAGGCTCGGATGAAAAAGAAGAGGGGAAGGAAGGAAAAGAGAAGGAAGCAGAGGGGAGGAGGAGGAGGAGGAGGAGGAGGAGAAGGAGGAGGATGGGGAGGAGAAATGGTGAGGGAAGGTGTCGTCTAGAGAGGAGCGGTCTATGGGTGGCGAAGACCGTGGGAATGGGTGGCTTTTTGTGCGTGATCTAGAGGTGGTGGGGATGCGAGCTTCTAAGACAGACTAGAGAGAGAGAGAGAGAGAGAGAGAGAGAGAGAGAGAGAGGAGGGGTGGAGAGGAAAGAGTATTAAACATTCAAACTACACAAATTCTACCCTTCCAAACTTTCATGCGCAACGAGAACTAAAATCTACAACTACGTGCTGATTACTCGACAATTTTCCAACGAGAGCAAACTGCGGATGATGTGTTACAAGACAGGGAGAAGAAAGATCAAACTGTAAGAGAAATGTATCTACATGGCACTAAAAAAAGTATAATTTCAAAGTCATGTACAAGATTAAGAATAGAAAGTGTGGAAAAAAAATCCATAATTGTCAAAAGTCAGATATTTGGAGAAATTCATGTGTGTGTGTGTGTGTGTGTGTGTGTGTGTGTGTGTGTGTGTGTGTGTGTGTGTGTGTGTGTGTGTGTGTGTGTGTGTGTGTGCGTGTGTGGCTGGGTTGGGTATGAGGGATAATAGAATTGAGAAAGAATTACCTTGGATCTGATTCTCTTGCCGAAGGACCCAATGTTGTTCAGGACTTGATTGGCAACGTCGTCGCTGATGTCAGAAAACTCGAACATTGAAGAAGGGAAGGAGGTGGCTGGGGTCGGTCTTGTGTTTCCTCTCTCAAACGTCCTCTGGTGCTGTGAAGAATAACCTGGCGAAGGGAAGGAGGTTTTAGTGCCTGGCGAGGAAGCTATAGTGGGTCTTGTCCCTCTAGTGAACGTCCCCTGATGCCTTAATGGGGATCCTGACGAAGGGAAAGACGATTTGGTGCCTGACGGAGGTGATGCAGTAGGCGGTGCAAAGCTTGGGTGCTTCGATGGGGGAGTTCCGGGTCTTTGTGATTGAAGCCTTGTGTTCTGTGAAGTGACTCGTTGCCTCTCTGCAGCAGGAGTCTGGCTGTGGTGGATTAGTTGAGGCGTGGGAGTCTTGTGAGGGTATTGTGATGTTGTCGGGGGGTTTGGATCACGCAAAGTTGTGAGGCGGACTTCCTTGTTTTCCGGAGATTGTGAAGGTTGCTGAGAGGGTTGCTTAGTGTTCTGTGGCCTCTGTGGGAGTTGTATACTCAGACGTTGGCTGTTTGGAGGTCGTTGTTCATTATCTCGACTTTGTGGAGATTGTAAGTAGCTCTCTTGATTTTCCAGCTCGTGTTCTCCTCTAGAATGCTGCAAATCATTCTTCTCGTTCTGTGAGAGTTGTAGGCGATTCTGTCCGTTCTGCGAGGAGCGTAAACCGTTCTGTTGGTGCTGCATTTGTTGTCGTAATTGGCTCTGCTCATTTTGTGATGGTTGCAAGTGCTTCTGTTGGTCCTGAAGAGGTTGCAAGTGGCTCTGTTGCTGTTTTGTTGGTTGTTGGAAACTCCCTTGGTTGTGTGGCGGTGCTTGGGGGTTCTGTGTGTTCTGTGGATGCTGCAAAGGCTTCTGTTGGTTTTGTGGATCTTGAAAGCCGCTCTGTTGGTTCTGTGGATGGTGCAAACGGTCCTGCTGGTTCTGTGGAGATTGCAAGGGATTCTGTTGGTTCTGTGGATGTTGTAAGGGGTTCTGGGGTTGCTGCAAATGGTTCTGTTGATCATGTGGATGTTGCAAATGGTTCTGTTGGATCTCTGATGGTTGTGAACTGTCTTTTTGGCTCTGTGAGGATTGCAAGGGTTTCTGCTGCTTCTGTGTGGGCTGGGACTGAGTATGCTGGTTCTGGAAAGGTTGCTGAGGATTTTGTTGTTGTGTAGGATTTGGTTCTCTGCTCTGGTGTTTCTGTGCTGGTGTCTGGTGGCTTGCTTTAGTCGTTGGTGCGTTGTTCTGTGGGTGAGAAGACGATGATGGTCCTTGAGGTCGTAAAGTTGAGAGTAAATTCTGTCCTGATTGACCGTTTCCTTGCTTCAGTGGCGCTGGTCCATGGTTCTGTTGATTGTGTTGATGTCTGCTCGGCGTGGGGAGTAAGGTAGGTTGTTTCTGTGAGGGGTGCAAGTTGTTTCCGTTTTTCTGTGAAGTCTGAAGGCTGATTTCATGATTCTGTTGAGACTGGAA
>NC_059274.1:12628851-12716351 GCF_017591435.1 Portunus trituberculatus
ATACTGATATTCATGATATTAGTTCTGAGCTACTGATACCGCTAAAGTATAGTCATAAGTCAGTCAGTGGGATTCATACACTGAGGATTGTCACGAGTTGGTAGATTGCGGATACGGATTATCCAGGGCTACTTGTACAAGGAAGGTTGGTACGCCGTGAGACAAAGGAAAGATTCCCAAATGGGAAAAATACGCTTCTACTCAGATCTTTGACAAAACCATTGGTCATCAGTAATGTCCTGGAAGCGTCTCATGCGGCAGTTAACCCAGCAGCAAGTATAGCGCAGGATAGTAACAGTAACGGTGCGTCTCTGCTAATTCCTGTGGTCGAAAAGGAAAAAGGAAAACGGAAAGGAAATAATACATATCCGCAAATTCAGAAGTCCACTCACCCAAACACTTAATCACGGAATGGAGAGAAAGTCTCAAGTCATATATCAGTACAGAGAAACAGATGAAAAGGATAATAATAATTCCTCTTTAGCCGTGAATGATATCGAAAGAATGGAAAAAGAGGAAAAGATGGCAAGTTATGGTATTTGTTGACCAGCTGGGGATGACTTTCAGAGTGACTTACCAAGGTTGCCTTCATGATGCACGCTGAGGGAGTCCAGTGGCACTGATGATGTATTTGAATGTCGCTCAGATCAAACACATGGAAGTCCTTCGCTTCCGAGTAGATCTAGCAGGTGGCTAAACTTTGTTCCCCTTGTGCAGCGTTCAAAGTCACGGGTCAGTGTGGTTGTAGCAGCATTCCAGTGACGTTTGCATCAATACCCCATAACGTGGACTTGATTAATCTCTGGCACTATCCAGTGTCCATTTTTTGTTAGTATTTCTGTATTTAGAATGAGTGTTTTCTGTCTCTCAACAGCAATTCTGCGTCTTATTGAAGCACAAAGAGGAGCACTGAAGCAGCTCTACGCTGTCCGTTACAACCTGTTGTCTCGTTCAAAAGCTGCACGCGGAAGGTGAGCGTCGCCGAGGTGGGAGTGGGTGTC
Source organism: Portunus trituberculatus (assembly GCF_017591435.1). Taxonomy (NCBI): domain Eukaryota; kingdom Metazoa; phylum Arthropoda; class Malacostraca; order Decapoda; family Portunidae; genus Portunus; species Portunus trituberculatus. The sequence continues at coordinate 12,629,853 of NC_059274.1, forward strand.
GCCGCAGACAGTCGCGGGGTGAATGTCGGCAGATGCGTCGTGAGTGCTGCTCATCATATTGTAGCCTCACTTTCTCCATAGTAGCTCCACCCTCACACACACACACACACACACACACACGATGAAATCTGAAATCTTCCCCAGCTTAACACTCATTGAGGAGGAATAATGGTCAATCCGTGAAACTGGCGTTTCTCCCGGGGGAACAACAGCTGCTGCCATGCGCTGTAAACTAGGCCAGCGGGTCCCCTTGAGTCATTCCAACACTTGCTGGAGAAAAGTAAACTGGTCACCCAAACTGGTTATCATTTCTAAATTTGTTAATCAGACAACGCAATAATATTTATTCCCCTTGTGCAAAAGACAAAATTAATTTATAATGTGTGGCTTTCTATCCTGGTAGATTTCCATTTGTTAGTTTAAAGTGAAACTTAGTTTTAAACAGGCGTCTGTTGCAGGGATGTTGAGGCACTCGACCCCGCAACCCTGAGACCGAGGCAGTGAACACTCTCCTTGTTCTTGCTGTGATACACGAGAAAATCATGCGGTACCGTATATCATAGAATGTTATATCTTTTTTACACACAAACACACACACACACACACACACACACACACACACACACACACACGCGTAGTGTAGTGGTTAGCAAGCTCGGCTCACAACTGAGAGGGTCCGGGTTCGAATCCCAGAAAGCGGCGAGGCAAATGGGCAAACCTCTTAATGTGTGGCCCCTGTTCACCTAGCAGTAAATAGATACGGGACGTAACTCGAGGGGATGTGGCCTCGCTTTCCCGGTGTGTGGAGTGTGTTATGGTCTCAGTCCTACCCGAAGATCGGTCTATGAGCTCTGAGCTCGCTCCGTAATGGAAAAGGCTGACTGGGCGACCAGTAGACGACCGTGGTGGAGGTGGTGAATTACACACAGTACCATATAAATAGGTAGTCAAAATTATGAGAATATCAGTAAAAAACGTTGCTATGGTAACATTCTCTGTTTGCGTCCTCGTATATATGCTTATAGATAGATATTCATTAACCGCATCACAGTGTTCACAAATTTTCTTCTCATCTAACAATAATTCTCTCTACCATTAATAAAACAATACATTCCACGCCAAGAGATTGTGCGGCCCAAACATAACTTAAGCGGTATCAAACGGTACCTCAACAGTAATTTAGTTAGTACTTTAGAGATTTTCCTTTTTTTTATTTATCTATTTTTTTATTTATTTATTTATTTTTTTTTTTTTTTGTTTTGTTTGGGGACACTCCTGGAAACGTTTCAGGACAGAATTTACCTAGTTCCCCAGATGTTGTGGGTTAATATTCTTCCGTACCTGTTGCACTGCTTCGATCAGTTGCGTAATGGAGCGTGTGTCATGCTGCCCTTCCCATCTCATAATGGCCCACAGATTTTCATTCAAGAGAATTTTTGGGACAGTCTTCAATAAACTCCATTTTTTTTTTTTTTTATACAAGAGAGAAACAAGCCAAGGGCAACAAAAGATTAAAAAAAGGCCCACTTAAAAATGCTAGTTCCGTTAAAGATTGGTGAAGAATTAGCCAAAATTCAGGGACAAATGTCTGGAAACCTCCCTCTTAAAAGAAATCAAGTAGTAGGAAAATAGAAATACAGAAGCACGGGCAGTATAACACTGTGCACTCTTCTATATTAATTGAAATACCAAGCTAGCAAACCTCAAAGCACCCAAGAAAGTGCTCAGACAAAAGTTTCAGATACATGATTTTGTTTGAGTTTTTGTTCCATGGCAGCACAATTAAATTTCCCAGACCATGTTACTCAAAAGCATCCGAGATTATAACAGAGTCAGGGAACTTTTTGAGTCTGTCTTACGTAACGAGGGTCAGACGGATCGCCGCCACTGCAAAGGTACCTACATCTGTGTCCAGCTACAGAAAAGTTATTCAGCAGTCATTATTCCATAGAACTCGCTGCCACTTTGCTGCATTGGCTGTAGCTGCATATCTCAAGAGTAGGAATACATAGAAATTAAAAGAACAATAAGAACTCACAAAAGAGAGATGTAAAACATAAGTAGAACATCATTAAGATATAATCACAAATGAAACAAAAAATGTAACGACAAAGATACTAGCGAAGCATGTTTATAGATTTTTATTTATCAATTTATTATTTTTTTCTTACTAATATTATTTCACCCTCGAGTTATTCCTACTCAAAGGATTTGGTCTTTCCCTTCATCCCATCTCTTTGAACCTTCCCCGTCCATCCCATACTTCTTCAGCAGCGTCTCTCACCATTTATGAGCTTTCCACCAACGAATCATTCTTTATGTGCTGCCCTTCCTATGAAAAAAGAGCTACTCAAGATGACACGTTCTATACAACAGGGATTCTCCAACCTCCTGTGAATTCATGCATTCTTCTCAGAGCTTTTGAGAAATCCATGTACGTGTATCCTTGCGCCTAAGACGATCAATAACTAAGAAGTACATATATATTTCATAAATTCACGCTTTTCTTTAGGTTTAGGACTCCATTTTAAACACTGAAAATACCTACTCGATCTTCAACCATTATCATACAGATGGGAAACGTACAACAAAATATGAAGCGTAGGTTACGTGTGAGTGTAATATAATAGTTACGCTGATATGTTTCATAAATCTTGAATACCTTTAACCCCTTCAGTACCATGACATATTTTCATATTCAATTTGGTTACTATTTTGCGATTTTAAACAGTTTCAGAAATTTATGTGGGGATTAAAATGTGAAGACTCCGGCCATTAATCTTCAGACCTCCATAGACCATTCCTAATGTCAATAAAATCGCTTAATCATACCCAAAACTTATAGTAAAAATGCGTCCCAGTACTGAAGGGGTTGATATAAATGGTTTTCTTACATAATGCGCAATATTCTTCCTAAAACATCTTTCCCATTGTGCACTCCTATACACACCGGTCATGTCATGAATCCTTCCATTTAGCCCAATATTTCTTGGAATGCTTTGAGAAATTCATGCATCTTGAGCACGGCATGCATATAGAGTAAAGTAGAAAAACAATTACCAGGAGTTGATAAATGTCCTCACTGCTCCTCACGTCTCTTGTCGCCAATAACAATCAATGAGCACCTCCTCCCACCAGCGCGCACCCTTATCATTCTCTTGATAACACTACCAGTTATCCTTCACGAAAATGCACGTTTTGTTTTAGGCACACATCTTCTATACAAGTCGTCCTGTGACGTCACCAGACTGTACTCATACATTCATACACCTACAAAAGGGAGGTGCGGTGTCAGTGATCTGGTTCTAGGGTCATTCGCCAACCATTACGTCACTTGGAAAGCCTCTAGGTGGTAGTTTGTAAATTGTAATAAATTAACACCTGCTCCACTAATGTTATATAATCTATGTTAGCTCACACACACACACACACACACACACCTTGCTGAAGCATTAACTCACTGAGGAAGACGTATAGCCTCAGTTATTTTCTCCACATTACTGTAATGCGTAGCAACACTCAACTCTAAACATCGCTGAAATTCATAGTGGGTTACACACACACACACACACACACACACACACACACACACACAGTCAGCGCACCTGCTGCCAACACATCGTCCATCCCGCAGGTGTTCGAACAGGTGTTCCGCGTACCTGTGCAGTGAGAGTACCGATGATGTTATGAAAAATGGCGCTTTCTCTCCTCCCTTTACTGGATTCTGGATAGATGGATAGATAGATAGATAATTAGATAGATAGATAGTCAATTTCACTTTGGAACTCAATGAATCTTTCTTATATAAAATATTAACATACACACACAAACACACACACACACAACTTTCATGTATTCCTGCGGGCCTTTGAAAGAATCCAATACAAATTATTAATATGACGGTAGGCTACAAGCATGATGAATTTTGAGCAGTATATTTAGTAATGATGATAATAAAGATGATGATGATGATGATGATGATGATGATAAAAGTAGTAGTAGTAGTAGTAGTAGTAGTAGTAGTAGTAGTAGTAGTAGTAGTAATGATAATAATGATAATAATGATAATAATGATGATAATAATAATAATAATAATAATAATAATAATAATAATAATAATAATAATAATAATAATAATAATAATAATAATAATAATAATAATAATAATAATAATAATAATAATAATAATAATAATTACTAATAATAGAAGTAACAACAACAACAACAACAACAACAACAACAACAACAACAACAATAATAATAATAATAATAATAATAATAATAATAATAATAATAATAGTAATAACAATGATGATGAAGAAGCATATTTTTCCTCATGATTACTATTACAGTATTACAATTATCATGAAACTATCTAGAGCACCTCTGTATCACCATGATTCTCTGTTTCCATTTATCACGTTCTTGAGGCAGTAATTATGGTTTGTGGCGGTGAGAGTTAATTACTAGAAAACCGTCGACAGAAGTGTGCGCGGTTTCTATTCACTAATTACTACACTTCAAAACTATCATCGCGATAATTCTAGGCATAGAGTTGGTCTTATTGATACAAATGATGATTTGTACAGAAGCAAAGGAAGTAATATATTCTTTAATAATCATTGGTGGTGTCTCTCGTGCTTGGATTTCATGACTGTCAGTGGTGGCGACAAAAGAGGTCACTTTCCTCAGAAGATATCAAGATATCCGCTTCCTGTAGCCTGCTGTGCTTCCAGTTCTTGCAAGATTACAGATCAGAATTCACCTCTTTCTTATTTTCATGGTTGATATAATATGATAACTGAATATACGAGCAGCCTACTTTGCCAGTTGTCAGATTCATTACGTAGTTTCTTCTCGCACTGAAAACCGTTGTACTGCAGTGTAATGGTCTATAGTTCATGAATGAGTCAAATAGTACGAATATGTATAGTTCCCCAGATAAACTTACTGATAATACAAGTTCCTGAAACGGCATTTGGTGGTATTATCATCCATTATCTTGTCTCGTCAGCTTGAGCATCATGGTAGAAAAAGAAAACGTAAGAAGTTATCGTCTTCCGTTCTTTATGATGGTGATGGGACCTCGTTATTCGCGTCTTTTACTTGCTACTTATTTCTAATTCCAATGTAGTGAGAATCTGTACGTTACATAGATCTAAAGAAAGATTCTCAGTTAGCATTAGTTCCCCCATAAGCCCCAGGCGGCGCGGCTAACGGGGCCTGCGTGGGGCGGGGGGATGGTCGCCTCTGTTGACGGCAGTGTCGTGCTGGCACCTCATGACGCTGGGATTCCTCGTGTGTTTTTTTCCGTTTTAATGGGAGCCTGACAAGATGAATAGACCAGACGGGCTCATCCAACGCAGGAACGTTCCGAGAGACACACAGGACAAGAACAACAAAAATGACGGCGACGACGAGAAGCGAAGACACTCTAGTGGAGAAGAGTACCTGGATGATGGGGACTGCAAGGAGACGAGGCTCACCCTGATGGAGGAAGTGCTGTTACTGGGTCTCAAGGATAAGGAGGTGGGTGTAGGCACATTCAGGATCATGCTTAATGATAGATAGGAGATGCTGGGCCAGAAAGATGAGCCGTGAGCAATACAAAGGGGGAGAGTTGGCAGTCTGGCCTGGGGCTGTGGGAACTTACGTGGCCGATTCACCTGTCAACAAATGGGGCGTAGATTCCATCATCACAAATTTCCTTTCTTCTCTTGAAAGGCGAATCGACTAAGCTGGTTTACAAATGACGTAGATTCTCCCAGCCGAAATTGCCACAGAGGCACTCGTGGTCATTATGCCTGGTGCTTAAAACATGTACAATATAGTTCACCAGCCAGCCCACAGATTACATCCTTCCTGTCAGATATATCTGCAAAGGCTTTGTGCGTCATGCAGGTTGAACAATTATAAGCAGAAGTAGTGATATTTTACCCTAACGACATAACTTGTGCTTTGTAAACAAAGCAGAAAAATATTGTTCAAACGTTTGGCATCTCTTGCTGTACTGTGAATATTGAATTATTCAAGTTGGGAAACTGTGTGGCAGTCACAGATTACTGAATGACTTAGTTTGAGCTGTAACAAACTCAAGCTTAGTATTGCTGATTGAAGAGTCTCCTCATCTTCAAAAGAAGGAAAAAAAATGTAAAGAAATGGTCATGCAAATCACAACAAATCTGTTAAAAACTTCATCAATATCAATATTTACCATTTTTTTGTCAGCATCATTGTAGTAGAAGTGGTTGGAGAAGAAACAGCTTAGTTATGTAGGGATTAGCACACTTGCTTACATAAATTGTCTCCCAAGTTCTGATTCTGGGGTGAGCAGAGACTAAAACGTGACTTTGTGTGTGCTTAATACATGTAACTGTACAAAAGTTGTCTTTGCTGCGCCTTAACAGATTAAACAGGGCATGGGGGGTATATGCACCTATAGTACTGTAGAATAAGTCCTCAGTTTTATCTAGTTACCTTGTTGATACCGGGTCAGGCTCCCTTCTGTGAAAAGTGTTACATACCCATAAACAGTAACAAAGAAGAGTGATTAAAAGCTTTTGATTACAATCATACAAAATTTTTATCATTTTATTTATGAACTGATGCAAGCACATTTTTTGAAAGAATTCAGAGAGATGGCTTGACCTACATCCAGTAGGAAACAATTTTAACCTTCATTTATTCTTATGGTGAAAAATCTGCATGTATATAACACGGTGACACTGGGGAGGAAATTTTTAAAAGAGGTGGCCACACATGTTAGGATGTTGTGCTGGAGTGACAGGTGACAAGTTATGGAATATTTTCCAACACTATCAGGTCAGCATGGGAAAGTCTTCTTCATACAGAAAAGAGCTTTAGTTTGTCTTTATATTTTTTTTGTCCCAGCCAGATAGTCAGTCACTGGACTGACATCGAGTCAAGTCCATATTATGTATAGTCAGTGTTCCAAATAACATAAACAAATTATGAGATTGGGTGTATGTAAATCATGTACATATGTAATTTATAGAGATCTACTGATTGCATAAAGGTCATTATATCCAAAAATTCTTCACTGTAACAGAAAAGACAACTGGAAATTTTGGGTTTCTTTACAAGGCTGATCAAATAGGGAAGTCTTGATTATTTGTACAATGTGTGGAGGAAATGAGTGTTGGTATTGCTCCACCCTGCATTGCAATGACCTGTCTGCTCTCTCCACCATCATTCCTCTCTCATGAAGGACAAAGAGTCATATTTGTTGTATTTACCACATTGTCATCATTATTAGTTCTTTGTTACTGTCAGTTGTTTTTTATCAGATACATCTGTGTGTGTGTGTGTGTGTGATTCACTGTTTGATCTGCTGAAGTCTGACGAGACAGCCAGACGTTACCCTACGGAAAGAGCTCAGAGCTCATTATTTCCGTTCTTTGGATAGGCCTGAGACCAGGCACACACCACACACCGGGACAACAAGGTCACAACTTCTCGATTTACATCCCGTACCTACTCACTGCTAGGTGAACAGGGGCTACACGTGAAAGGAGACACACCCAAATATCTCCACCTGGCCGGGGAATCGAACCCCGGTCCTCTGGCTTGTGAAGCCAGCGCTCTAACCACTGAGCTACCGTGTGTGTATTTACCTAGTTGTAATTTTACAGGGCCTGGGCTTTATGCTCGTGTGGTCCCGTCTCCATATCTACACTTATCCAATTTTTCTTTAAAACTATGTACACTCTTTGCTGATACCACTTCCTCACTCAAACTGTTCCAAGTCTCAACACATCTTTGCGGGAAACTAAATTTTTTAACATCTCTCAGACATCGTCTCTTCCTTAGTTTCTTACTATGCGATCTTGTGCTTCTAAAGTCATATTCTTCTCTCAGGATCAGTTTCTCATTATCCACTTCATCCATTCCGTTAATCAATTTATAAACTTGTATCAGATCCCCTCTCTCTCTTCTCTGCTCCAAGGTTGGTAGATTCATTGCCTTTAGTCTCTCCTCATATGCCATCCCTTTAAATTCTGGAACCATTCTTGTAGCCATTTTTTGTAGTCGCTCTAATTTTCTTATGTGTTTCTTTTATGGGGAGTCCACACAACTCCTGCATATTCCAATCTAGGTCTTATTTTAGTACTTTAGTAGTGTGTGTGTGTGTGTGTGTGTGTGTGTGTGTGTGTGTGTGTGTGTGTGTGTGTGTGTGTGTGTGTGTAAAATTCACCTCGGTCGCCCACTGGTCACCCAGCCAGTCTTCCCCATTACGGAGCGAGCTCAGAGCTCATAGACCGATCTTCGGGTAGGACTGTGTCTGTGTGTGTGTGTGTGTGTGTGTGTGTTTAGGTTCATGTAAATAATAATAATAATAATAATAATAAATGGTTTATTAGTTAGGCAATGTAAAAAAATTACACTGAAAATGTACAGGGGGGGGGACATTAACACAATAAATGTATGCAGGCTTTAAGTGGTAGGTGTATTTATTGCATGGTGTCTCTTCCACTTGCTACTCCTGCCCAGTATGCTTGATTGTGGCTTCTGTTTCTGAAGGTTTTATCTGTGTCATCATCACTCCATCTCACATTGGGAACACTTCTAGGTAAGATCAAAGAAAATTCACTGCAGGGTGGTGTGGTGAGTGATGGCAACAGTAGCAGTGGTGCACAGCTACTGCATACCACTCTCTTTTACTTATCGATCGATGTTTCTTGAACATGGAATTTAATTTGCCTGGGAGGGTACATGATAGAGCATTTATGGTGATCATTAAATGTAATTGATTGAATCAGCCAAATAAAGAATTGTCTGCTCTCAATAGGTAGACTAGTAGCTTGTACATATTACAGCAGCTAACAGTTATTAAATCCAGTCTTGTATCCTGTAGTGTACCAACTTGTGGTAACAGATGACAATTAGCAACAGATATTTGCAATTTACAATTGATTTTGGAAACTTTTGCTGCCTGTAAAATAATTTTGTAAATGTTTCTATGACTGGCTTTAAGGGTTTATTAAAGTTAAAGTTCATAGGTTTTAGTTCCAGTATCCTTTGTATCTGATGCTATCCAAAACATCAGCCAGGTGAACCCAACTCCCCAATGTGGCGCTCCAACCACAGCAGTAACCTCCCAGTAAACACCTTAAACTCACGAGCCCGAGCGAGACTTGATCTGCCGATCTTAGCAATGCCAGGTCTGTGCATTACCACTGTACTAGCCAGAGGCTAGTACAGTGGTTAAGCCATTGTTTACACAAACAGCTGATGGAGCACCTACTGCTTCTATCACTATGGATGGCAACAGCAGTGGCTACCGTCTATCTTTCTCCTCACTGAATTACACACTTACCTGTGGCTTGTTGCACCGCATCCTCACGTTAGGCTCCTAAGTTCATGCATATAATGTGTGATTTGGTTTAGAATATTTCATATTACTAGCATCCTATTTATTTTATGAACGAGTGATTAAGTATATATATAGATAATAGAATTTTTTCCATCAGTAAGACTGAGAAATGCTTTAATTGTATATAAGAAGACAACTATACTGACTAAAGTGGCTTCATTCAGGGATACACAAGCTTCTGGAATGACTGCATATCCTCGGGTCTGCGTGGGTGCATCCTAATAGAGTTGGCATTGCGTGGCAGGGTGGAGCTAGAGAAGGCTGGTCTGCGGCGCAAGTCCCTCCTCAACCGCAAGGTAAGCTAAAGGAGGAACTTTACTTTGCTTGACATAAGCAGACTGATTTCTGTTATAAGATAAATAACTACCTTAAAATGCTGTAAATACATATATCAGTTTTATTCCTCAGAGTAGAGTTGTTGATGGTATGCTTGAATGAAAACCTTGTATTACTTTCATGATATCATAACAGATTTTATTGGCTAGGAAGCACTGAAAGAAACATTGATTAATTCAGGTTATAGTACGATCTGAACTGCCAACTGGTGATGTGCTGCTGGATGAGGCACTGAAGCACATAAAGGATACAGACCCTCCCCAAACAGTACAGTCCTGGATTGAATTCCTATCTGGTAAATCATCAAATAAGTAGGCTAACCCAGTCTGGGCCATTACTGTCTGTGTACAGTTCTACTTCATCATCAATACTTATCAAAATAACTTTTTTTTTTCTTTCTTTCATCTTTGAGATAGTGTGTACTTGATGACCAAGTCAGTTATAATTTTTTTTATTATTCTATTTATCTTTTATGTATTTTTACTTTTCTTTAACCCAGGGGAGTCTTGGAATCCACTCAAATTGAGATACCAGCTTAGAAATGTGCGGGAGAGATTGGCTAAGAACATGGTTGAGAAAGGAGTGCTTACTACAGAGAAACAGAACTTCCTGGTGTTTGATATGACAACACATCCCCTCACAGACAATGTAACCAAGACCAAACTAGTGAAAAAGGTAAGAATTAATGAAAAAATATCGTATCCACTCAACTCTGGATAGGTGTAATAAGAGTATGGCTTTGATTGCTATCACATCATTGCAATAGTAGTATGGTGTGCTTGCGCAGTTGTAAAACATTTTTATTATCTCTGGAAAAGAAGTTACTATGTCTTTGTTAAGACACCAGTAAGGACTCACTGATAAGATAGAACTCACACATATTCCTAATTTGATGTAAGCATTGATACCTTAACTAACGATGATATACTCTGTGACAGATTCAGGACAGTGTGTTGAGTCGATGGGTGGGAGACCCACAGAGGATGGACCGGCGGACACTATCCCTCATATATCTGGCCCATGCTTCTGATGTGTTGGAGAATGCCTTTGCACCTCTGTCTGATGATGATTATGAGGTGAGAAGCTGTCACTACTGAGTATTTCATATGGGCATCAAACATTTTACTTTCATTTATTATTTACACTCAGTCCTCTGCTATTGCACCTAATTGGAGAATCTATCACTGTGTGATAGCGGAAATCATGATAGCCGAAGTGAAGATCCTATGGTAATAATTCAAATTGACACTAGGATATCCGATCTGTCATTTTCTTGTTACTTTTTGCTCAATTTTTATGCCATATAATCAGGAATAGTTTTTACTACGGGCATATTAGACGACTGCCCAGGGCACAATCTATTTGGAGGCGCTCCCAAAAAATTGCCAGTTTTCTACACTAATACCGCTCCTTTCCACATCAAGTTAGAGGAGTGGTCGCTGCTGAGTCATGTATACAGGTTGTGTGTCAGAAGAAAAGGCAAAGGGTAGGGGATCTGGGGATCAACTTACGCCTGTGAGTCTCACTTTCAGAGGAATAGTAAGGGAGAGGGAGCCGTGGGATAGACTGACCTCTGGATGATTAATGATCCCAGACCACAAGCTGCTGCTTCCAAAATACAGTATATTGTGTTTCATTGATAAGATTAGTATAGATCCCTTATAGCTACATATGATTTATTGGGTTATGTAAAAAAACATAAAAAATGAAAAAATAAACAGGAATCAGTGCATACATCTATGTCAGTTTGTTTACATTGCGTCAGTCTTGACTCCGGGTGTTTGACGGACAGAAAAGGTGATAAGTCAAGCCAAGGATGCATCTTGGACAAGTGACAAAAAGAAAAACTATAATGAAGTTTAAATTGCACATTACACCTGTACTTTTATGTGGTCAAGCACTACCTGATAGCACACAGTCTAATGTCAGGTGTAAACAGGGTGAAAGACACAGGTTGAAAAATCTGCTACTGTCGGAGCACTGAATTCAGAATATGTTAATAATTAGTATTATTTTTTTATTTATTAATTTTATTTTATTCATTTGTATTTGTGTGTTGAAGGATTTGTGCAATTTACATTGGTGTTTACATACTCTTATTTCATTTATTTATATTATTACTTTTTATTTTTTTTGTTAAGTTTTTGTATATGATATTATTTGTAATGAAATAACATAATTGATATAATTCTTGTGTTGGTGCGTTGGGGTGTTCGATAGGTTTGGGTTTGGGGTGTGTGCGTCTGATGAAGGGTTTGCTCAGGGCGTAAAAGTAGCCAGAACCGTCTCTGCATATAATGGTATAAAAGTGAAGAAATAATACTGTATAGAAAATCTTAATTAAGAATCATAATAACAATATACATTTTAAAGTATTTTATTCAACATATTTAACACCATAGAGGACACACGGGTATATTAGATGCACACAATTTCAACAAGTCAAATTCAGGGAAAAAGAAGTTTTTAGTCTGTTTAAAACAGCGTATACTGTGGAAAGCAATCTAGCAGCACATTACACAAGCAGAAAACATTAATCTTTCCCAGTGCTCTTGAGTTATCATCTTTTTCTGTAGGTGATGGCTGTAAAGCTCTTGCTGCTGCTTTCTTGCACCTTGGCATAATCTACCATTTGTAGTTTGTAGGAGATTGTATAGATCAATTTTTTCCCTTCTGCTTCCATAACAGTGATGGTGTTGATGTGTTTTGCTATGATCTTGAACTTGTTGTTACTGCTCACCGCTAGATGGCATTGAGTCAGAGTGCCGATCAGCTGATATTTATAAACATGCGTCACAGCCTCACAGGTTAGATTGCTTTCCTTTTTATGATAATTAGTTTTTAAAGTCATGATACTGGTAATGATGATAGTACCAGCAATCAAAACCTTTTCATCTAATCAACTCCGTTCCTATGACTGACTGTGTTCAGCCCCTTTATCACCACCGAAATGTTGCATCCCTTTCTATCCTTTATTGTTATTTTCATGCTAACTGCTCTATTAATCTTGCTAACTGCATGCCTCCCCTCCTCCTGCGGCCTCGCTGCACAAGGCTTTCTTCTTCCTCTCATCCCTATTCTGTCCATCCCTCTAATACAAGAGTTAACCAGTATTCTCAATCATTCATACTTTTCATTAGTAAACTCTGGAACTTCCTACCTGCTTCTGTATTTCCATCTTCCTATGACTGAACTTCTTTTAAGAGAGAGGTGTCAAGAGATTTGTCCCAGACTTTTGGCTGATTCTTTCAGATGTTTTAGAGAAACCAGTTCCAGTGGGCTTTCTTATTCTTTTTTTTTTTTTTTTTTTTTCCTAATATTTTGTTGCCCTTGGCAGTTCTCCCTCTTGCATAAAAAAAGGAAAAGATAATGATGCATGCAGGTAGGGTAGGTAAAAGTACTGGAAAAAGGTATGTCCTATATGCGGTCAAGTATGATACCTCATTGTGGACGATTAGGAGCTAAGGTGGATGGATAGATTGGGGAAATATGTAAAGAACTATTTCTCAATAAAAGTATATAGAGAAACTCTACTGCCACGTGACTTCATGACCCGGGAATTTTTTAATGATGGGAACACAATGGCAGTGAGCGATATAGGCATGTGCAGCTTTTTAAGTTTGCACAATAATAATGGAACATGATAGCGGAAGGCGCGATAGCAGAAGGTTAAGTGTATATATATACAGGCAAGCCCCGCTTAACGAAGGTTCACATAACAAAATTTCACTACAACGAAGGTTTCGTTTTACTACCATCTACTTGTTTAACGAACAACAAACTCGCTTTAACGAAGTTTTATCCAAGTAATTTTTTCCAAGTTTGAAAGCACCGCTGTATCACGCAAACCAACAGGCTTTTGAATACACCAGCGTGGACAACACGCGCACCACTCCCTCCCCCTGTTCAAAACAATAACAGTGTCAGCAGCAGCACGTCTTCCCTCGCTCAACTTACCACCAAAACACCCTGCAATGTTGCCTAGCGTTGCTAAGAAGACCAGGAAGTCTCTTACTCTTGAAATGAAGCTGGATATTATTCACAGACCCGAGAGAGGTGAGAAAACTAATAGCATTGCTCACCACCATCTTGACTCCATGTACTGTCTCTACTATTTTCAAGTCAGCAAACTCTATACGGGTCGTGCTTCGGGATGCTTCCCCTAGTTGGTTCATTGGTTCAGCCTCATCTGAAGTGGTATATGTATGTGTTTCTCACAGATCCCATGCTCCGTGATTCTTCTTTCATCATTTTCATATTTACTTTTTTTTTTTTTTTTTTTTTTTTTTTTTTTTTTAGAAAGTGCAGTTTTAGTTTATGTTTACTGTTTACTTGTAAATGGTGCATGCATCCCTTCCTTCTTCCCTCCTCTGCCATCCACTTTTGTCACCTGTAAATGTCTGTCTCCAAGGTGAGAACACTATTTTTTTTTTTTTTTTTTTTTTTCTTATGTATTGATAAAGTATACATGTGTATGTAACTGAAAGGTGAAGCAAACTTATCCCATTCCTACCTATGTCCTCCACACACAGACACACACACGCGCCCGGTAGCTCAGTGGTTAGAGCGCTGGCTTCACAAGCCAGAGGACCGGGTTCGATTCCCCAGCCGGGTGGAGATATTTGGGTGTGTCTCCTTTCACGTGAAGCCCCTGTTCACCTAGCAGTGAGTAGGTACGGGATGTAAATCGAGGAGTTGTGACCTTGTTGTCCTGGTGTGTGGTGTGTGCCTGGTCTCAGGTCTATCTGAAGATCGGAAATAATGAGCTCTGAGCTTGTTCCGTAGGGTAACATCTGGCTGTCTCGTCAGAGACTGCAGCAGATCAAACAAACAGTGAAACACACACACACACACACACACACACACACACACACACACACACACACACAAGTGCTAAAGATCAGAGCAGAAACTAATGAAGGAAAAAAGAGGCACTACATAGTGGTGTACGTACCACCTAAGACAAATGCATGGTCAGTACAGGAATATGAAGAAATGATAAGTGATACAGGAACATGTCTGGAAGAAATGTTGGGTGGCTGTGAACGAACTATAATGATGGGAGATTTTAATTGTAAAGAGGTGTGTTGGGAGGACTGGTCAATGGAAGGATCAGAGACAACATGGGGAAATACACTATTGACACTGGCAATGGAAAATGTGTTAACTCAGTGGGTCAAAGAAGATACTAGGTTTGGAGGAGAGGGAGCATCGTCAAGACTGGACTTGGTCTTTAGTACAGAGCCAATGGTCATTGAGGAGATGAGGGTGGAGTGCCCTTTAGCAAAGAGTGATCATGCAGTTTTGGAGTTCAAGGTGATAGATGAAGAGAAATCTAGAAGAAATGAAGAATATAAAGTGGGAAGATGGAATTATGCCAAGACAGATTTTGGAAACCTAAAGAAATTCTTTCAAGAGACAAATTGGATGAAATTCAAGAGTGCTAAGGAGCAAATGAAAAGTGGAAGGAATTTATAAAAATATACAAAGAAGGTGAGAAAAATTTGTACCAATAAGACAACATAGAGAAGTTGGAAAGCAGGACTGGTTTAACGATAGATGTGAAAAGGCTAGAACAAGAAAAGAGGATGCATGGAAGAGGTGGAGAAGGAAAAGACGGATTAAGCAGTGGGAAAGTTACAAAAGAGCAAGAAATGAATATGTGTTGATTAGAAGAGAAGAAAGAAAGAAACAAGAAAAGGATATAATTGATAAATGTAAAGACCAACCAAGGCTTTTTACAGACATGTGAACAACAACATCAAAAATAGAGAAAGTATTGAAAGTTTAGAAGTAAATGGAGTATACAGTGAAGATCCCAGGGAAATGGCAGAGGCTATGAATGGATGCTTTCGGAAGGTATTCACAAAGGAGACTGCTTTTGACAAACCACTGGTAATGGAACAGAAAGGGATTATGAAGGAGTTTCAAGTAACTGTGGAGGAGATCAAGAACATGATGGGGAGTTTAGAAGTGAGAAAAGCTGTGGGACCTGATGGGGTATCAGGATGGATTTTAAGAGAATGCAGGGAGCAATTGGCAGAAAAAGTTTGTGAAGTAATTGATGCCTCATTAAGGGAAGGTAGTGCCCCAAGACTGGAAAAGAGCTAACATTGTCCCAATCTATAAATCAGGTAACAAGAGAGACCCATTGAACTATAGACCAGTGTCACTTACAAGTGTGGTAGCTAAGATGTGTGAGAGGGTGGTGAAGACTAGATGGACAGACTTCTTGGAGAAAATGACATACTTTGTGAGTGTCAATTTGGTTTTAGGAAAGGGCGTTCATGCACGACAAACCTGATATGTTACTATTCGAGGGTGATAGATGTAATACAGGAAAGAGATGGTTGGGCTGATGGAATATATCTGGATTTAAAAAAGGCCTTTGATAAGGTACCACACCAGAGACTGATCTGGAAACTTGAAATGGTAGGAGGAGTGCATGGCAGTTTACTAAAATGGATGGAAGACTTTTGGTAGGAAGAGAAATGAGAACAATAATTAAGGACAGACCATCAGAATGGGGATTGGTGGAGAGTGGAGTTCCACAGGGATCAGTGTTGGCACCAGTAATGTTCGCAGTCTACATAAATGACATGGTGGATGGGGTGTCCAGTTATGTGAGCCTATTTGCAGACGATGCAAAATTGTTAAGAAAAGTGAGATGTGACAAAGATTGCGAACTACTCCAGGAAGACTTGGACAGAATATGGAAATGGAGCTGTACATGGCAAATGGAGTTCAACACGACAAAATGCAAGAAAATAGAGTTTGGCAAGAGTGAAAGAAGAATCAGGAGTATGTACAAGATAGGAAATGAAGACATAAAACCAGTCATGAAGAAAAGACCTTGGGGTGACAATTACCAATGACCTATCGCCAGAGAGACATATAAACAAAATAATTGGAGAAGTATTGAACTTATTGAGGAACATAAGAGTGGCGTCAGATATCTAGATGAAGAAATGATGAAGAAAATAATTACTGCAATGATAAGACCGAGGCTTGAATATGCAACAATACAGTGGGCTCCGAACTTAAAGAAACACATAAGGAAACTAGAGAAAGTACAGAGGGCTGCAACAAAAATGGTGCCTGACTTAAGAGATTTGACTTATGAAGACAGACTGAAAAGAATGCAACTTCCAACCCTGGAAAACAGAAGAGAAAGGGGAGACCTGATAGCAATATACAGAGTGATGATTGGCATGGAAAAATGGATAGGGAAGATCTGTGTATGTGGAATGGAAGAATGTCGAGAGGGCATGGGAAAAACTAAAATGGCCACTTATAGGAGAGATGTGAAAAATATAGCTTCCTCATAGAAGGGTGGAAGCATGGAATAGTTTAGACGTGGAAGTGGTCAACGCAAGGAATATTCATGATTTTAAGAAAAGCTGGACATTAATAGATATGGAGACGGGACAACACGAGCATAGCTCTTTTCCGTATGTTACAATTAGGTAAATACAATTAGGTAAATACACACACACACACACACACACACACAAGACACTCATACACACAAATAAATGTAATGAGTGTTCACCTAGCAGTAGATAGGTACAGGATGTAACTCAATTGTGGCCTCGCTTGTGTGTGTGGAGTGTGTTGTGGTCTCAGTCCTACCCGAAGATCGGTCTATGAGCTCTGAGCTCGCTTGGTAATGGGGAAGACTGGCTGGGTGACCAGCAGCAGACCGTGGTGAATTACACACTAGCAAGTCCTATATACAGCATCATAAAATGCTCAATAGAAAATGGAACACTACCAGTGGAATGGAAAAGAGCTGAGGTGGTTCCCATATATAAGAGCGGAAGGAAGGAAGAACCCCTAAATTACAGACCAGTATCACTAACTAGTGTAATATGTAAGATGTGTGAAAGAGTAATAAAGAAACAATGGACCGAGTTCTTAGAAGACAACAAATTACTATCAGATAGCCAATTTGGCTTTAGAGAAAATTTACTGAGTTTCTACTCTAGAATAGTTGATAGGGTACAAGAGAGAGGGATGGGTTGATTGTGTTTACTTGGATTTAAAAAAGGCATTTGATAAAGTGCCACATGCAAGGTTACTGTGGAAATTAGTGGAGAAGGGTGGTTTAAAAGGAAACACATTGAGATGGATGGAAAATTATTTGAGGGGGAGAGAAATAAGGACGGTAGTCAAAGATATGAAGTCCAAGTGGAGAGCAGTAGAAAGCGGAGTGCCACAGGGGTCAGTATTGGCACCAATACTTTTTCTCATTTATATAAATGACATGCCAGAAGGAGTGAAGAGCTACATAAATCTGTTTGCAGACGATGTGAAACTGTGCAGAGCTATAAAGCAAAAGGAGGATTGTAAAATACTGCAAGAAGACCTAAATAAGATCTGGGAATGGAGTAAAAAGTGGGAGATGGAATTCAATGTGGACAAAAGCCATGTCATGGAAATGGGAAAGAGTGAAAGACGACCAGTGGGAATCTATAAGATGGGAGATGGAGTAGAACTGGAGAAAGTAAAAAAGGAAAAGGATTTGGGAGTGATGATGAAAGAAAATAATCAACCGGTAAGCCATATTGATAGAATTTTCAGAGAGACATATAATTTGCTAAGGAATATTGGAGTAGCATTTCACTACATGGACAAAGAAATGATGAAGAAATTGATAAGTACTATAATAAGACCCAGATTGGAATATGCAGGAGTAGTGTGGACCCCTCACAAAAAGAAACACATAAGGAAATTGGAGAGACTACAAAAAATGGCTACAAGAATGGTTCCAGAATTTGAAGGGATGACATATGAGGAGAGACTAAAGGCTATGGATCTACCAACATTGGAGCAGAGAAGGAGAGAGGGATCTGATACAAGTTTATAAATTGATAAATGGACAAGTGGATAATGAGAAACTGATCCTGAGAGAAGAATATGACAAAGCACAAGATCGCATAGTAAGAAGCTGAGGAAGGAAGATGTCTGAGAGATATTAAAAATATAGTTTCCCGCAGATATATTGAGACGTGGAACAGTTTGAATGAAGAAGTAGTGTCTGCAACGAGTGTGCATACTTTTAAAGTAAGATTGGATAAGTGTAGATATGGAAACGGGGCCACATGAGCATAAAGCCCAGGCCCTGTAAAACTACAACTAGGTAAATACACACACTCACGAGACACGGTCGAGGAAGGACGCAGTATCGTCGCTCCCGAGAATCAGCTGATCTCCACTACCTGTTGTTTGGGTTTGCAGTGGCATGGGCGAGTAGTGTAGACTAATTTTTCATGAATACAGTGTTACAAAATCATGAGTATAGAAGAGATTCCATCTAAATGCAGGTATGAGACACGGGAAAGAATGAAAGATGATGATGACTATGTTGGTGAGGGTGAAAGAGCATTCGAAGGCTTTGATACGGCGCATACTTCACTATTTAATAGAGTGTTGACTATTGAACACAAATTAGATAAATGGATAAAGGAGAGTATGGGAATGAAAGAGAATGAAGAACAGGAAAAAGAGCTCCAGAAATTGAAAGAAAGGATAAAAAGAGTAGAAGAAAATGAAACTAGGCCAAGAACAAAAAATTAAAAATTAAAAAAAGGAAGTAGTTAACTACAAGAAATTGATGGAAGAAGGACTCGGTAAAGCCGAGAAAGAAAAAGAGAAGCTGAAAGATCTAGTTAACAAAGAAGAGGAAAGAGTACAAGATGTGATTAAAAAAGAAGTACAGGCATGGAGAATCCAAGATAAGAAAGACAAGGAATCATTTCAGGAAGTATTTCAAGAACAGTTAAAAGAAAGAGATGAAAATATGACAAACAAAATGATAGGAGTCCTCAAGAAAAAAGAAAATTTAGTAAGAGAAATTGTGGAAAAAAGAAGAGTGTAATTATTTTTGGCCTGATAGAAAATTTCTTTAAATATAGACCAAGAAGGGAAGAGGACGAAATGAAATCAGTAAAAGACCTACTAAAACATTTAAATGATGAGGATAGACAGAACTTAAGAAGAGGAAGTAGAAGAAATCCATAGAATGGGACCATATTAAGAAGGAACAGTGAGACCAATTAAGATATTACTAAAATCACAAGCAGCAACAGAAGAAATACTATATAGAAAAACAAAACTCAGAGAAACAGAAGGTTGCAAATATATATATATATATATATATATATATATATATATATATATATATATATATATATATATATATATATATAGAAAAATAGAAATGAGGAGGAAAGGAAGAGACACAATGAACTGGTGGCAGAAGCAAGAGAAAAAATAATGAAAGGTCAGAGGAGGAGAAGAAGGCATTTTTTGGAGAATTATAGGAGACAGGATAAGGAAATGGTATATAAAAGAGAAGGAAGAGAAAAAATGGAGCAAGTTTAACTAAAAATGATAAGAACAAGAGATTAAAATGATGTATACAAACATAGATGGGGTTTTATCTAGTAAATTAGAATTAAGAGATTACATAAAGAAAGAAGAACCAGATATTGTATGCCTGGTGGAAACAAAGTTAAATGAGGCAATAAAAATAGACATAGATAAAAGGTATAATATATGGAGGAGAGACAGGGTGGGTAAAGGAGGAGGAGGAGTCATGATGATGTTAAGGAAGGAGATAGTGGTAAATCAAGTGGAGTTTGGGGAAGGAAAATCAGAAATACTGTATATTAAGATGCATATTAATAAAAAGGAGTTAACAATCATTGGAACATATGTGCCACCAGAAACAAATTCTTGGACCAATCAAGAATATAAAGACATGATAAATGACACAATAAGGAGTCTTACGAGAATCATTAAAGAAAGGAGAAAAGTGATATTAGTAGGAGATTTCAACTGTAAGGAGGTGGACTGGGAAAATTATGAAAGTGGTATGGGGAAGAAGCCTGGGAGATAGATTCCTGAACCTAATGATAGATAATTTGATGGTCCAAAGAGTAAAGGAAAACACAAGATTCAGAGGAAACGATGAGCCGGCAAGATTGGACCTAGTTTTTACAAGGGGTATACAAATGAACGATGATATAAGATAAAGTGCCCATTGGGAAAGAGTGACCATGTAATATTAGAAATGGATATAGAAGAAGGAAAGGAAGATAGAGATGAATCATACAAAGGAGACCGATTAAATTACAGAAAGGCTGATATTGAGAATCTCAAGAACTATTTTAAAACGTAAACTGGGAGGAGATGGAAAACTCAGAGACGGTTCAAGAGAAATATAACTTATTTTTGGAAATATACAAAACAGGAGTCAGGAATATGTCCCAAAATATAGACCTAAAGAAGAAGGAAAGAAAGATTGGTTTAATGCAAGATGTGCTAGGGCAAAGGAGAAAAGAGATGGAGCATGGAAAAGGTGGAGAAGAAACAGAAATCCAGAAAATAAGGAAAACTTCAAAACAGCAAGAAATGAATATGCTAAGGTGAGAAAGGAAGAAGAAAGAACTATGAAAAGGACATTGTCGAAAAATGTAAGGAACAACCAAAATTGTTCTACAGATTCATAAATGGAAAAATAAGACAAAAAGAAACAATAGAAAGGTTAAAAGGAGAGAACGGAATGGTGGAAGACCCAAAAGTATGGCAGAACTGTTAAATAGTAAATTTCAGGAGGTCTTTACTAAGGAATCCAAATTTGAAAGACCACAGGGTAATAGAGAGACTGTCTATATGAAAGAGATTAAAGTAACCAAGCTTGAAATAAAAAAGTTGATGACGGAATTGGATGAGGAAAAGGCAATGGGACCGGATGAAGTCTCAGGCAGAATACTGAAAGAATGTAGGGAAGAACTAGCAAGTCCTATATACAACATCATAAAATGCTCAATAGAAAATGGAACAGTGCCAGTAGAATGGAAAAGAGCTGAGGTGGTTCCCATATATAAGAGTGGAAGGAAGGAAGAACCTTTAAATTACAGACCGGTATCACTAACTAGTGTAATATGCAAGATGTGTGAAAAGTAATAAAGAAACAATGGATTGAGTTTCTTGAAGACAACAAATTATTATCAAATAGCCAATTTGGTTTTAGAAAAGGTCGGTCATGTGTAACAAATTTATTGAGTTTCTACTCTAGAATAGTTGATAAAGTACAAGAGAGAGAGGATGGATTGACTGTATTTATTTAGATTTAAAAAGGCTTTTGATAAAGTGCCACATGAAAGATTACTATGGAAGTTAGAGGAGAAGGGTGGCTTAAAAGGAAGCACATTGAGATGGATGAAAATTACTTGAGGGGAGAGAAATAAGGATGGTAGTTAAAGATATGAAGTCCAAGTGGAGAACAGTAGACAGCGGAGTGCCACAGGGTCAGTATTGGCACCAATACTTTTTCTCGTATATATAAATGACATGCCAGAGGAGTGAACAGCTACATAAATCTGTTTGCAGACGATGCAAAACTGTGCAGAGTCATAAAACAAAAAGAGGATTGTGAAATACTGCAGGAAGACTTAAACAAGATCTGGAAATGGAGTAAAAAATGGGAGATGGAATTCAATGTGGACAAAAACCATGTCATGGAAATGGGAAAAGTGAAAGACGACCAGTGGGAATCTATAAGATGGGAGATGGAGTAGAACTAGAAAAAGTAAAAAAGGAAAAGGACTTGGGAGTGACAATGGAAGAAAACAATCAACCAGTAAGCCATATTGATAGAATTTTCAGAGAGACATATAATTTGCTAAGGAATATTGGATTAGCATTTCACTATATGGACAAAGAAATGATGAAGAAATTGATAAGTACTAAAATAAGACCTAGATTGGAATATGCAGGAGTTGTGTGGACCCCCATAAAAAGAAACACATAAGGAAATTGGAGAGATTACAAAAAATGGCTACAAGAATGGTTCCAGAATTTAAAGGGATAACATATGAGGAGAGACTAAAAGCTATGGATCTACCAACCCTGGAACAGAGAAGAGAGAGAGGGGATCTGATACAAGTTTATAAATTGATTAACGGAATGGACCAAGTGGATAATGAGAAACTAATCCTGAGAGAAGAATATGACATTAGAAGCACAAGATTGAGGAAGGGAAGATGTCTGAGAGATGTTAAAAAATAGTTTCTCGCAAAGATGTGTTGAGACTTGGAACAGTTTGAGTGAGGAAGTGGTGTCAGCAACGAGTGTGCATAGTTTTAAAGAGAAATTAGATAAGAGCATAAAGCCCAGGCCCTGTAAAACTACAACTAGGTAAATACACACTGCCTAGTGTAGTGGTTAGCACGCTCGGCTCACAACTGAGAGAGTCTGGGTTCGAATTCTGGAAAGCAGTGAGACAAATGGGCAAGCCTCTTAACCCCCTCAGTACCGTCCCGTACACCCGTACGTGATGGGGAGGTATGGTACTACATACCATCATGTACACTGGTACAGGATACATTCGGAATAAAAGTTTAAAACGGTTTGGCTGCCTTGTTTGGCATCTGGCATGGTGGTATTAGCAACTAGGATGGTCTAGGCTCCGCCTACTCTGTGACAGCAGCAAATCAGTGAGTGATACATCACAACACGTCACGATGAGGTGGCGTGAACCAAGAGTGACGTAATGTAGTGCCGGTTTGTCTGAGTAGGATTATCGTGCTCTGTGCTCCTGCTTCCACGCCATTTTTGTCCAAGGAACTGTGCTGCCTTCTCTGATAATGGAGGTGGATAGTGACTGTAGCTCTGGCTCTGAGTACTTGCCTGCTGACTCAGATGATGAGTTTAGTGATGATGATGAGTATAGTGATGAAAGTGACTTAGAGGAACTGAGTGATAGTGAGTTACTGGAGGAGAATGAGGCGGTGGTTGACTCCGGGTGAACGTTCCTGGCTGACATATTCAATGACGTTCGCCCTCACGCCATCCCTGAGTTCAGTGACCTTGACTGGGGGATAAATGGACATGTGCCAAAGTTTTCGTGTGCATGTGAGGCGTTTTGTTACTTTTTGATAATCACCCAAGTCATGTCACAGTGACCTGTGACCTGACAGCTTATACCTGACCTCTACTCTACAGCACTGTGGTGCAGTCCTTTTTTGAGAGAGGAAACACCTCATATTATAGAGTTTTTTCATAATTATTATTATTATTATTATCATTATTATTATGATTATTATTATGTGTTATTATAGTGTTTATTATGTGGAAACCATTTATATTCATATGTACAGTGCACTTATACAATAAAAATTAATGAAAAAGAGAAATACGAGCAAGTTTAGTGAGCGATTATGCGGGCGGTATAGAGGCGAGTCTCACGCCTAAGGCGATCGGTGCCGAAGGGGTTAATGTGTAGCCCCTGTTCACCTAGCAGTAAATAGGTATGGGATGTAACTCGAGGGATTGTGGCCTCGCTTTCCTGGTGTGTGGAGTGTGTTGTGGTCTCAGTCCTACCCAAAAATTGGTCTATGAGCCCTGAGCTCTCTCCATAATGGGAAAGGCTGTCTGGGTGGCCAGCAGATGACCGTGGGGAATTATACACACTGTGGAACCTCGCCACTCATACAACTTGCCATTCATCCAACTGTTTCACATAAAATTTAACTCTCTCTCTCTCTCTCTCTCTCTCTCTCTCTCTCTCTCTCTCTCTCTCTCTCTCTCTCTCTCTCTCACATCGATAGATGTGTTCCAAGAGGCATCGTGTATATCAAAATTCATAAAACAAACATGTAATTCTCATAAGAAACAATAGATAATAGGGGGAATGTGGAATGTGGTCCAAAAAAATTTGTACAAAATACTCTATTTATTTGGCTAAATTAACATGTTTTTATTATTTACCATTTTAAATACTAGAAGTGTATTTAAAGTAAAGTAAAGCAAGAAATAATAAGAAAAAGCAAAAAATAATAAGAGAAAACAACAAAACAAAGAATACGTAAACACAACACTAACTGCGTCCCTGCCTTCACCACTCACACCACAGTCAGTCATCATCTTCCTCTGAGCTTTACCACTTTATCAAAAATCCACTTATCAAAAATAACCCCACATGCAGAAGATGAAGGACGTTTTAGGGTCATCTTGGTGAATTATAGGCAGATTGAAGAGATTCTGTCTGTACTCAGTGCTGGCAGACTGCAAATGATTCATGAGAAGAGGAAGGGTTAAGGCTTTTAATTCATGAGCTGGATACTCTCTCTTCCCCTCGAATCTTCTAGAATCTTCCATATGTCTGTTTATATGTCTCGTGACCATGTGTGCTGCTACGCTAGGCAATGATCTTAATAACTGAAAAAAAAAATTAATATTATTATCCCAGGCACTACAAAACAACAACCAAACAACTGCAAACAACACTCCTGAGGCACTGAGGCTGCGTGGTGCCCCAGCATGCAGTCAGCTGATCGCGCAGTGCTGCGCGCAATCTGTTGACTGTGTTTGTTATTGTTCACACTCCAAAGCAAAGTTCGTCCTCCAATGCAAAAAATTAATTAAAAAAAAGATAATTTTTTTTTTCTTTTTTTCGTAATTCAAGTTCTTCGTACTCAAAAGCATTTGTACTCCAAGATACCACTGTATATATATACAGTTAGACTCAATACTCGAACTTAATTCGTTCCAAATGTCCGTTCAAGTATTAAAAAGTTTGACTATTGATACCTATAAATCAGGTAATTCGTTCCAGCTATTGTGAAACCCAAGTTTAAAAAAAAAATGGGTTTAATTTTGCAGTCGCCGCTAGCATTGGCACACAGAAGCAGGTTTAGTCTGTCTTTCATGGGCTTGTGTCCTGGCATACACTTCTCTTCCTTTGTTATATAGAACATGTTTGGTAGTTTTTGTTTTCCAAAAACAGGCCAGTTTCACCACAATTAACCCGTAAAACTCAGGGATGTTGGGATTTTTAGCTCATGCTAACTTGGGAGGTTTGGCAAGAAACACACAAAATAGCCTGTATTCACAATACAGATTACACTTGGAAGTTCAATAAATGAGTGAGAACAAATGGTGTTCTGCCCACAAGCAACTCTTCCTCTTTGCAGTGCAAAAAAATCAGAAGTCTCTAGATGCTATGGTTACTAAAATATCACAGGTTGAATGAGGTGGTATCATCAGTGTACGTGGCCTTGCGTCCGATCGGGTCCAGCGACCTTGGCTAGAGCAAAAGAAAACGAGCCCCTTATATCCTCTCTCTCTCTCTCTCTCTCAATCAAAATGTTCGCAAAGTTATCTAATTTGTATATTTTTTTGCAAAAACATATAAATTACATACAATAGGAGTTGCTGGTGGTGGTGGTGGAATATCCTCCCAATCGATGGTTGAACCTCCTATATCCGTATCAGACCCCAGAACATCACTATCTTCGCTCTCTATTATTGTAGAAACTGTTAATTCCAAAGCCTTTCTGATACCACTCTCATTCAAAAGTTGTCTCCCTGCAACATGGCGAGAGACCCGAGGTGTAGAAGTAAGGCGTGGGAGAGGTGGCAGAATTGGACACCATGAAATCACTGTCACTCCCACCATCCATCATGGGAGTTGATGACACAGTGACATATAGCATTATGTTTACTCCTGACTTGGGGGCTTGCTGTGCCTCACAACAGAATGAATTCCAGTTCTATTCTTAAAATTCACAAACCACCTTTTACTTACATTAAAATCATCATTGGAATCAGTTGTAGTATCAGAAATAAGATCACGATCCAGCAGCCTAGCCTTCGCACCAATCATGGCCTCTGACAAAGAATCACCAGCCATCTGCCTTTGGTTTATCCAGTCAACAATCTTTCCATTTCTTCCACTGTCGCAGGTCGCTTAAATTGCCTTTTCACACCAATCGCCGCATCAGCTCTTTTTTCTTCAGTATTGTGGCTACTGTAGATTTAGCCATACAGTACTCTGCTGCAAGATCGGTTATTCTTCCTCCTTTCTCGTATTTATCAATAATCTCCTTTTTCCTTTCGATGGTTGTCACTACATTCTTTCTTGTAGGCTTAGTCTCACCATTAACAAACCTCTTCGATGCCATTGTAAGCTTTAGAAAAAAAAAACTGCAGAGACAAAGTGCAGGACAATGTTATTCTTATGACAGTGAAGGATAAGCTGGCTGCAGTGGCCCATTGGGACACGTGGGGCGGCGGGAAGGGAAAAACCCTTTGTTTACAGCCATGTGGATGGACGTTCGACTAGTAGGTATTTTTTTTAGTATTAAGTCGAACTTTTGCATTCGACTATTGAAAAGTTCGACTATTTAGACATTTGAGTATCGAGTCTCCACTGTATATACACTAAGTCCTCGTTTTATACTAGTTTAGTATACGATAAATTCGCAGATACGATAATTGACAATTACTACCAGTTTTTCAATTTACGATAAAAAAGATAGCACTTATGATATTTGAAATTCCTGCTGTCTGTGATTGTGGCGCTGCACTGCGACCAACAACAAACCAGTCACTTTCGCGCCACCACGACAAATAACAGTGAGACTGTGCTCGGTGATTTACTTACATTATTCTCTGCATTTAAGACCAATTCCTGTCCAAAATGTCACCGAAACGTAATTTGGATCTTGGTGAAGAAGTGGGTAAGGTTGAACGAGCCAGGAAAAGTTTAACGTTGGAAACGAAGCTTGACATAGTCAAGAGAAAAGAACTTGTGGAAGGCTCGTCAGTCATAAGCCGTTCCCTGAATTTTCCACAGTCAACAGTTTCTTCTGTTTTGAGGAATGCTTCAAGTGTTAAGGAGGCAGCAGCTAATGCTTCAAGCCTGCAGGTAAAATTGCTGACAAAACATCGGGAACCCATTATGGATCGGATGGAGGGTTTACTTGAAATTTGGATAGACAGCCAAACACGCCAGCTTGCCCCACTCTCATTGAGCCTCATTTCAGAAAAGGCCCTGTCTATTATTGAAACCTTGAAGGTTGAAATGGATGTTTGTTTACTTTTTTCGATTGACTTTCATACTGAGCTGGAACGTATTCTTATCTAATACATGTTAAAACAGGTTCGGTTTACAATAGCTTTTTGAGGAACGCATTTCTAGTGTAAAATGAGGACTTACTGTATATTAGAAATGAAAATGAACTTAACAAAGATTAGTTAATCTTACTATTTTAAGGAAACATAAAGCATAGGGGATCGAACATTTTAGTGTTGCACAAGTCTGAGAAGAAAGTGAAGTAATAGACTTGAAGTGAAAGGTGGGAAGCAATATCTTCAATGAAAAACTTAACCTCCACAGTATAAAGTCTCAACATTTCATTTTTTGTGCTCTGTGTGATCTTAGCATTGTCACACTCAAAGGATGGTGGATCCTTGGATCCTCTTAGGAATATATCTCATTTGTACAACAGACCAGTGTTCTTCATTTGATGTGTCCAACATAACTTTACCTTCATGCTTTATGCATTATCTGTTCTCAAACTATAGTCACATTACCTTAATTTCCATGTACTACTTCTTCCTTTCATTAACTTGATCAAGGATATAGAACATCTGATTATTGATTAACCATATTCATGCACTGTATTTTAGTAGAATGTTGCTAACTCAGACTCCTGCATTCATCTAGGTGGCCATGAAGCGTGTACGGGAACTGCTGGATCTTGACCTTGATGCAGAAGCTGCCAAGCCCAATGCTAACGACTTGATGTGGTCAGTCTTTGCAGCATTTATCAAATAGTACCTCTCTTGCCAGGGTTGAGAAGGAAAAGTATGTTATCAGTGCCTGTGATTATTCCGATAACCTTGTTTTTGAAAGTATTAGTATTCTGTGTATCTATTCATTATTTCTATCTTATAAAATTAAGCATATCTTTTCCCCTGGTTGAGTTTTCATAGCTTTGCATTAGATGCATTGAAAGAGAATGAATGTGTATAAGGTGAAGGCCATTTAAAGCTCCACTGACTTTCTCTATATTAGGTTTGGGTCATAATAGATAGCCAACAGATGAAGCCATCAGAAGGAAAGAAGAATTAAACATTATGGCATATACCTATTAAACCCAGGGCATTTATGCATGTATAATTGGTCATTGATTTCCTTATTTTTTCATTTTTTGTTTAATTACTGTTAATGAATAACTTGGTAAATAGATTATTTAACAATATCAGCAACATTTCTGACCAACCCTTCATGAAAAGTGCTTGGCATCCTCCCCAGTGACTTCAAATATCCAGTTAAATTTTGTATATTTGTACTGTTGAATTTTACGCTCTTCTGTGGTATGCATATTAGTTGTCAATATTAGAAATAATAAAAAAAAAGTTGTCAAGGCATTATTTATATAGGCTAGTGTGTAGATACAGGTGTGATGCCTAGACTAGGTTCTATACTTGTTTGTAAGGCAATTCTACATGGCATGACTTGGGTGTAGGGAGAGTGAATTTTATTCCACTTGCACATAAGGTTTATGAAATCTTTAGTATAATTTTAGTCCATTTCTGTATTTATAACTGGATATGTGTGTTACTTCTGGGAAGCATTAGCATAAACAACTTGCAGTGATGGAAATAGACTGTTACTGGTCTGAAGAAGTATGACAGTTGTAGGATGGACAACAAAACCGTTCTTTTAGTGTGAATAAATGAAGTGCTATCTAATGTCCTCATCATCAAAGTCATGCCACTGTGGTCTTAGGAGAATAGTTAGCAGATGAGGAACTTGTAACCTATTTCTTACACAGAAAAACAAAAGTGGTGGGGGTGATGGTACTTGCTGTTAGTGGCACCTCTTGTTGATTGGTTGTTACTAAACATTAAACACTGAAATGTAGATTATATCAATGGTACTTGTATACTTATTTTTTCATTTTTATTATAAATTCATTACTGAGTGATGTTACTCGTAGTTTGTTTTAATTTTCAACCAATTTCTCTCCTGATTCTCCTGATTTGTCTGCACTGCTCAAATTCACTGTGGTGTGTACATAATTGAAAAATAGTAAGTGAGCTGTCATTACTTAGTTTACATACCTTGGTAACTTAATTCAGATAGGTTTAAGTAATTTGTCAGCCAAAATGTATGATTACTCAAACACAGCTGCATTTTAGAGAATTTGTCGAGTGATATTTCATATATATATATATATATATATATATATATATATATATATATATATATATATATATATATATATATATATATATATATATATATATATATATATATATATATATATATATATATATATATATATATATATATATATATATACTCTTGCTGATCTAACCCCAATTCAAAACAAAATGACAAAAAATTTATCTATATATAATATATATTGTTATTAGAATCTGCTAAATTGTCTTGAAAACTTGAACTCTACATAAATCAACATGATGAAGGGCTGGTAGCACCCAAACTCTACATAAATCAACATGATGAAGGGCTGGTAGCACCCATGGTTTTGGTAAATGTGTCGTCGGACATATTTAATTTTAAGAGCTTGTAAATATGGGGAATTTCATTATTTTGCACATAAACTATAACCATTAAGTATATATTCTTCATTATCATAACTTATATTGAAATTTAATGTATAAGAATTATCAAATTATGCAAAATTGTTGTTATATTTGAAACATCATCAAAACCCAAAATTATGAATTATCCAGTTAATTATCATTAGTGGAAAGTGAATACAGGGAAGGAAGGGAACATTTCATGATATGGCTTTAACAGTAGCAGAATGTTTTTTTGGTGATGTTTTGTTTTCTTCTCTGTGTAATGAGTTATGAATCTACAGTTTTGGCCTTATGAACACCAGTTGTCATATTATAGATTCCTTGCTTGTTAAATATACAGATATTACATTTTGGAAGCAACTTATTTAAATAATTGAAAATTAAATAACAGGGGAGGATGTATGTTGGCAATGGGGCAAGAGAGAGAGACGGGGTTTGGTTCCCATGCACTCCATACACATATGACAGTTATATTATCAAGCCTTACAATTTAGTATCTTTTGTCCTTAAAGAAGCTTTTTTTCCTTACGGGTAATTACCGACTTCCACACCAGACCAAATCTTCTCTTGGCATGGGACCACAGTGTTGGTTGTAAAGTTTGAGTCTTTATCCCTTTATTGAAAAAAATGATGGTGCTTTATGGGAATTGTGTCTAATATACTCCTAATATTTTTGTCATTTGGTATCTGAATTTTAAAGTTGCTGGATGTATTGAAGGAAATATTTAAGAAAAATGTATTGGTTACCCCAACATTAATTTCAGGCAGTTTAGAAAGTATGTTGTCTGCTGGATGAGCTCATGGCATAAGTGTGTGCGTGTGTGTGTGGGTGTGGGTGTGGGTGTGATGATAGACATCTCATGATGAACCATTTGTAATTATATGTACAGAAAGCAACATCCAGATTATTCCAGTTTTGCTGCAAGGTTGCCCAGACTCATTTGATATTTGGAATTTGTTGTTGCATTTTCAAAAGTGGAAATCTTAGGAAATGTTTTGTAGGACATACCCTTTTCATCTTGGAAGTATTTCACTTGATTCCAAGTACTTATATAAGCTTGAAGAAGTGAAAGTCCGGTTCCATTGTAACTGACCTAACAGGAGCAATGGCACATTCCATCATGGTTCTTACTGTCATAGAAAAGAATGGGTGAAGAGTTTGAGGAGATATTGTAGAAGTATTGAGTTGTCCTGGTATAATGTTAACTTTCCTTATTCCTTTCATCATTGTAATAAGTAATTGTTTTCAGCAGATCTATAACTGATTGCTTGATATCAACAGAATCACAGTTGAATTCAAACTTGAAGATAAGAATCAGAATAATTACACTATACTTTCAGTAAATTGTTATTTTTATGTGTTTATCCATTCATTTACTTTTTATGTAATTAAGATTAACATTATCAATTATATTATTTTTATTTTGTGAAATAAAATTTTACGTAAAAACTTGCAGTTGTGACCATTTGGTACATATGTAAATATATAAAAAGTGAATAGGGAGATGTTATAGTAAGAAATGTACATTCACAATAGACTGATAGACATGTTTATTCATAAAATTAGAGAGGAAATAATTTTTGCTTCCTTCCACACCTTTGCTTGTTATAGATGATAAAATATGATGAATGATAAAGATTTATTGAAGAGTAAAATTATGATGATTCAGAGGGTGATGACTGCTTCTCTGCCTCATAAGGCTACTGGAAGCCATCCTTCATTATATCCTCAACAATGTCAGTTGAAAGAATCACAGCTAGCTTTTGCTCATCACACTTTGTTTCAGTTGTGACCAGGAAGGCTCACTTGCTTGCTGTTAGCATCACTCAGTTTTGAGAGCAATGGGATTGTTGTTTGGTTATTTTAGGTCATCAGGCAAACATAGCTACATCATCTCATTCATTTATTTGTTTAATTTAATTATTTGTTTATTTAGTTGTTTTAATTTTATTTTTTCCCGTAGGACATGGTCACATTATTGAACATCAGCTATTTATCCAGCACTAATTGTTTGTTTCTCTTTTCTCTCTCTCTCTCTCTCTCTCTCTCTCTCTCTCTCTCTCTCTCTCTCTCTCTCTCTCTCTCTCTCTCTCTCTCTCTCCAAGTATCAATAGTCCTCATGCAATGCAAAAATGAATTAGATGTCCAGTAGCCAAGCTGCTTGGCTGATGATTGCATAATTGTGACATGAATAAGTGAAATATCAAAAACTTTTTAAACTTTACATGTGATGGAAAATTTTCATTAATTTTAAATATTGCTAGATATCAGGTTTACTGGTGCAGACTTCATGGGTGCAGAAAATGGTGTATTGATGAAATGAATGTGCTGCCTTTTGAGTTGCTTTTCGTTATTATACCTTTGTGACGCTTGCAAACAGTTTGTAAAGCATTTAGTTCTGTTTTTTTCAGCCACAGACTATTATTAAACTGTTCACTTGACATCTGATTAAAGATCGTATAAACTACAGATTAACGGAATTCACTCATGAAATGCATGTTTTAATTTCATTAATTTATAGATGACTAACTTATTGTTTCAGTTTTAGTTTTCAGTTTTGTTTATTAGTACTACTACTGGATTAATATTTTGGTTTCCCTGTGTGTGTGTGTGTGTGTGTGTGTGTGTGTGTGTGTGTGTGTGTGTGTGTGTGTGTGTGTGTGTGTGTGTGTGTGTGAGAGTAAATTTGTTATAAGGTGATGCTAATAGGATCTTTATTGTCTTTATGAAAATATTTTTAGGGCACAGGTTAGCCTTTATGAAATCTTGTTTCTAACATACTATAGTCTGTCCGTTTTTATTATCTCAGAGCAAACCGTGTGTTCGGTTGGCACCCCTGCCTCACCTCTGCTCTCGCTCAGCCCCGCTGAGACGCAGATTCATTAACAAACATTTATATATATTCACTTTACTCAGTAACATGTAACTTGTGTCGTTACTGAGTAAAGTGAATAAATATAAATGTGTGTTGATGAATCTGCATCTCAGCGGGGCTGAGCGAGAGCAGAGGTGAGGCAGGGCTGCCAACCGAACAAACGGTTTGCTCTGAAATAATCAAAACGGACAGACTATAGGTAAACAAAATTATAGAAATGGCAGCTCAATCAAGAACTTTACTTTGAGCATGGAGTCTTTTTCACTTTGAGCTATCAAGCTAAATATCCTTTTAATATGGATGTAACTTGTAGAGAATATATAATTTCTTTGAATAATTCTTTGCAGAGCCACTGTATCTCATTCTTGCTTCTCTTATAGCTGGCAGGATTCAGCAGCTTTCAGATTTTGTTGGTGGTTATGAGTGACTGGAACACTTAGAAAGTTGTTATGGAACAAATTTGCCTAGTCTTAAATTTTCAATAAACAAAAATTACCAATGAAGGAAAAAGTTTCCTGTTGTAAATTTTTAGCTATTTTTCCAGACATTATAAAAGAGTTTGTAGCTGCAACACATGGTATTTTCTTTTGTTTTACTTCTTAAACTGCACATAAACTATAATTTGTTTTTATTTATAGCATTCCAAGAATACAATTTTAAGCTTGGCAGGTGTTTGCATACACTTTTGTTGGGAAGATATGCTTTTTAAATATCTGCACTGTGACTGAACGACTTTATTAATAAAAGATTCTTGTTTACTGTGTTTTCCATAATCAACAGCAATGACCAAAAAAAGAAAAGCAAAACAGTAATGTGTATGGTACATCAAGGAATTTGATATCAAGAGATGGCATCCTGCTATACTTCAGCTGTGTCCGCACTGGAGTGATAAAGCGGGCGAGACCACAAGAGAGGTTGCCTGCTTTCTCGCTCCCAGTACAGATGTAGTAAGCTGTGGGCTGATCAGCAGATACATTCATAACATGAGGTGTTGCCTTGTTGAGATATAGGAATTTGCCACTTTTCCATACTAGTAAAAGTAAGAGGAAACGGGTTTGAATTGCATACAGTATGGTACACTATAGTTTCCTAAATATGCATTATATAGACTTATTACTAATTGATGCCAAATAGCCACAATATATTGAAAATAATGTAATAGATGTTTCTAAGAGAAATTTTGGTAGAAAGATAGTTAATTTTCCTTTATTGTTACTGTTATGACAAGGCACAGACTGAAATGAAACTTTAATAATTATATATTTTTAAGCCTACAGTGATATGAAATATGTAACACATTATTAAAAACAAGAGGGAGAAAGAGAGAGAGTCTGTGTGCGTATTTACCTAGTTTACCTAGTTGTATATTACAGGGTTTGAGTGGAGCTCATAATGGCCTGTCTCCATATCTAATTTTTTCCAACTTTTCCTTAAATTTATGCATACACTCTGCTGTTACAATCTCTTCACTCAAGGTCTCAAGCTGTTCCAGATGTCCGCCGTCATATGTGAAAAACTTAAGTTTTTTAGTGCTCTTTCAATATTGACTTTTCATGGTCTTAGAATGTTTTCTTGTTCATCTATCTAGATCTTTAGTCAATGATACCAGGTCTTCTCTATTTATCTTTTCCATGTGGTTCACTATCTTATACATACATCCTTATCAGTTCTCTCCCATCTATTTTTCAAAGCTTATATACATTTCTTTTAATCTTTCTTCATAGGGAGGGTCCTTTATTTATGGCACCATCTTTGTAGCTGTTCTTTAGATTCTATCTAGTTTCCTGATGTCATTTTGTATGTACAGTGACTACACCTATGCTGCATATTCAAGTCTAGGTATTATCATAGTGCTAAGTGTGTGTGTAATTCACCTCGGTCGTCTGCTGGTCACCCAGCCAGTCTTCCCCATTACGGAGCGAGCTCAGAGCTCATAGACCGATCTTCAGGTAGGACTGAGACCACAACACACTCCAGACACCGGGAAAGCGAGGCCACAACCCCTCGAGTTACATTCCGTACCTATTTTACTGCTAGGTGAACAGGGGCCACACATTAAGAGGCTTGCCCCTTTGCCTCGCCGCACCGGGTGTGTGTGTGTGTGTGTATCACTTGAGAGAGAGAGAGAGAGAGAGAGCATTTAAGAAAGCCAATAAGCAACAAGCAAGTGTGTACTAATTATTATGTTTAATATCAATCTGTGTTAAGTAATAGTTTACAAAAAAATAATAAATAAACCTTTAGGCAATCTTTCACTTGATATATCTTCTATTTTATTTTATTTTTTTTTCCTCTATCTATATGAACATGTTTACACATGTGTACCCATATGATCAGGTCCAGCCATTTATTCACCCAAAGGAGACTGAACCCAATCAACTTTGGTTCACCCCAACGACAGCATCCTACCCTTCAGGCTCTCACCCAAGTCCATCAAAGGTGAAAAAAAAAAAAAAAAATCATTTGTTGGACTGTTTGCCGTCTAAATCTTTGTGGCACCGCATGCTACAATTATTAAGAGTTTTAAGGTTACATGTGTGGTAAACGGCCTTGAAAGTTGAAACGTGGACAATGGAAATAAGACTGAAAATAACATGTGGTAACCTGTGAGCACTTTAATTCAATGCGCGGCTGGTGATCACATTCTACATCCTCGGTGTATACCTAGTCACCTATTGGTTCATCTAAGGTGCTTCAGTACTGCTGATAACTAATCCATGCTAAGGAAATTGGATTTTTCAAATATGCCAGTAAGATATGTACCTACACGTAGGTACTGTACCTAAAGTGAGTCCATTTCAATTTTCAAGACAAACATTGTACATTGTACTTTTCTTCTACAGATTTCAGAAAAAAAAGATAGTCTACTCCACACATATAACATTACTATTTGCAAAGTTTAAATCTCTCTCTCTCTCTCTCTCTCTCTCTCTAATAAGACTGTCTGTGGACAGACGATCACGCGGCTCTGGGCCCGCCGGCCTCTCAGTAAGCACTCTGGCACAGTCAGCAACACAAGCAGCTGATTGAGGACGACGAGGGGGCCTTTGGAATAAATCGCTCTTCATTCAATTTGTCGACATTGTGCAGATTTGCTGTTGATCTGGTTAGTATTGTCCTTCATCGCCAACTGTGCAGGTAACATTATTGCAGTAAAACATCTTTTATTATAGTAGGAAGGCACTGCTCAATTATTGATGGTGAATTCCTCGTAACATTCAACGTCAATGACGTATTAGATTTTCAGAGTTTGGGTATCAGGAGGAGGTACTTGACCATGCAACGATCCTGATGACCAAGTAGGGTACATTTGTAATGGGCGGGGAATGACGAAAGGTGGTAACTGTGTGATAAGGAAGGGTTGGAGGAGAGATAGTGAAGGCGGAGTGAGTACTGCCGGCGTAGCGGACCCAGACCAGCGTACACCGGCACATGCACGGCCGTACCTTACTGCTTCAGTATGGAGTCTGATATCCAGTTGCCAGACAATCCTAAAATGGCATTGATGTAAGTGTAGCATCAAACTGCAGGATGAAGTAACACTTGTCTAGGAGAGGCTTTGCCAGTGTGCTGACAACGAATTTTACTTCAGGACCATAAATAGTGACTATCAGCACAATAGCAGATCAAACTCCTAAATTTCATCACATGGTTAAAAAAAAAAAAAAGTGACCTTGTCTGCATTATTGTCATAGTGTCAGGGGTGCCACAACCTCTTGTTGCCACCTGGGTTGTGTTAGGGTAGCCCTGCAGTGGCCCCTCTTGGTCAGACAAGGTTAAAAGTTAGAAAACTTAAATTATTGAAGAATTGCTGTGAATTCACTTTTGCTCTTTGGACGTTTCTTGGGCGAGAGCTCCTTGTGCTGAGTATTTTGACCTTCATATAGTATATGTAGGTTACAAAGTAGTGTTAATGCCATCAGTGATTTTTTTGTGGTTGATTAGATAGGCAAGTAGGTTGGTTAGGTTAGGAACACCATATTTGTGTCAAAAACTTAAAGTAATGCTGTCAGAAATTTCTTGAAATTTAATAGGTACATTCTTATCCTATTTCAGTTTTGACATTAGTGACTGCCTTGTTTAAGAGGTTGCTAACGGTGCAAGTTTATAAGGATGAAACTGTTTTTTTGGAAAGATTTGATGAGATTTGACTAATATGTAATCAATTTTTATTGTAAATTACTTAATTTCTTATGGTGCGGTAAAAGCGAAAACAAAGATATATACAACAAAGTAGTGGCAGATTCTTTAAAGATGTTTCAAAACTTACCAGAAAAAATAGTTTTGTTCAACATGAGGAGTTTGTAGGGAAAACTCAAAATTTACAAAATAAAGTAGCAATGTCAAACCTTTTCATTTGTCCCAGGTTGTTATTTTCTTTCATCCTGCATGATTTTGCAGAGACAAGATGAGTCGAATCAATATTGATGAGCCTCGGTGGGATCAGAGCACTTATGAGGGCCGAGCCAAGCACTTCTTCACCATCACCAATCCTCTCAATTTGATGTGTTCTTCTGAACAACTGGAGAGGGCTAAGGACATTGTCACAAGATACAGGTATGTGGACACACATGAGGTCTCTCTCTCTCTCTCTCTCTCTCTCTCTCTCTCTCTCTCTCTCTCTCTCTCTCTTATATAATATTAACTTTTTAATGTATTGTAAGTGATAAATCAAAATAAATTGAATATTGAGAAAATAAGACAAGAAACTCACAGAAAATAACAAATATAAAATGATATTAGTGAAACTTCACTTCTTGGTTTCTTTTATAATTAAAACTCACTAATATAACTTGTATTATTAGAATTTTATATATTTCAACCTGTTTTGGGCTCAGTTTATTTATTTTTTTCTTAGCTTGCTATAATCTAAACTGAAGTACCAAATATTGCATTCCATTCAGTCCAGAAAAATGGATCTACTTTTTTCTTGTGTGTGTGGTTCAGTAAAGTATCCTTTTTTCATTGAGGTTCCAATGATGTATTACTTTCTCATCAAGTTTAAAAAAAATGTTTTAATATCCAGTTATGTCACAATATAGGAAACATTTAGTTATACAGATGGTAGAAACAGTCATTTCGTAACTATAACACAGATTTCAAAATTAATTGGCTAGCAAGTATAAATTAATGATAGAATTTTCTAATGTATGCTAATTTTTATTGATATAATTAATCAATACTTACAGCACTTACAAGACCAAGTATAGAATGAAATGTGTTCTCATAAACTTTTGAACACAAATTTTTCATTAAAAAATACTGAATTAAAAGGAAAGATTTTTATGTAAACATTTTGTCTTGACTGGTAGAAAAAACCAATATGCCCATCTGGCCTCCCTCCCTCTCTGGCTCCTGTGTCATGACAGTCAAGATGCAAATCATTGAATCATTCAGATTTATGCATGATTTGACCCATTTACTCCTCCAGTATTGAGATGCATTTCTACCTTGAGTTTTGGATGTGATTAGACGATTTTATCTACATTAGGAAGGGTCTGTGGAGATCAGAAGTTTAATGGCCAGAGTCCTCACTATTTTAATCCTCTAATAATTTTTCGAAGCTGTATAAAATCACCAAATAGTAAGCAGAGTGTCAATGAAAATGTGTTATGGTATTGAAGGCATTCAGTTAAAATTTGAGAGTGTTTACTGTTTGTGGATGCCAGTCTTCCCTGGGTCTTCTATTCTTACTCCTTTTTGTTTTCCTTTACAATTCTTAACCATACAGTAAATGTTGAGATCATATAAGTTCTCATGTCTCAGGAGCATAACTTTGGTTAAAATTTTAAAAGATGTCTTCATTACCATGACCTTCTTTTGTCATGACTAAGGATGTATTAGCTGTATGACAGTTGTGAGTATGGGCCATATCAGTCTTTCCTAGTAGTCCATGTCAGAAAAGATTTAATGCAGCATTATGAATTATCTTTAAACAGCATTGTTGATAAAAACAAAAAAATTATCCTCTTACAGGAAGGGTGAAGATGTGAGCTTGACAGATGATGAAATCTGGAAAGCAAAGAATGTATATGATTCAGCATTTCATCCAGACACTGGTGAAAAGATGATGCTTGTTGGTCGTATGTCTGCCCAGGTGCCTATGAATATGACCATAACAGGCTGCATGCTCACCTTCTACAAGTGAGACATACTTCTCTTTGGTTTTGATAGTGTTAACACTGTCTTGGATATATCTTAACAGATTGTAGAGCTCTTCACTACAGATAAAAGCATAATTTTACTCTTCATGTCTAGTCTTTAAAAGAGGAATATTTTGCCTTTTTAGTGATCTTTACTAAACCTCATTTTAATGGATTTGGGATTTCACAGACACCATCTTTTATCGGACAAATAGATTACACCATTCAAAAAGTGGGGCTGTATTGACAAAGATTCTGCTTATAGTGGTGCTTATCTTAAAACTGCACATAAGTGGGGTAAGCATAAAAACAACCACAGAAGCAAGTACAGTATGAAATGGTGAAATTACAAAGCAGTCAAGTCTTGTACTTAAGTGGGTACATGACACCTTGGGAGTCAAAATATAGCAATTCATAAAACAGGGCTCAAAATGTTCTTGTATCACCTTAAAATCATCTGTGAACAATATTTTCCTTAACACAAACGATACGAATGTTTGTGCTATATATATATATATATATATATATATATATATATATATATATATATATATATATATATATATATATATATATATATATATATATATATATATATATATATATATATATATATATATATATATATATATATATATATATATATATATATATATATATATATATATATATATATATATATATATATATATATATATATATATATATATATATATATATATATATATATATATATATATATATATATATATATATATATATATATATATATATATATATATATATATATATATATATATATATATATATATATATATATATATATATATATATATATATATATATATATATATATATATATATATATATATATATATATATATATATATATATATATATATATATATATATATATATATATATATATATATATATATATATATATATATATATATATATATATATATATATATATATATATATATATATATATATATATATATATATATATATATATATATATATATATATATATATATATATATATATATATATATATATATATATATATATATATATATATATATATATATATATATATATATATATATATATATATATATATATATATATATATATATATATATATATATATATATATATATATATATATATATATATATATATATATATACACCAGACAGTTATGATAGATAGATGGTTTTGCTCAGTTCATAACTTGTAATATAGGATTTATGACAAACATAAGTAATGATGCACATCTACCATTGCTATGAAGTGTGTCATAACTATGAAAATACATCCCCCTGGCTCCTAGTGCCCTGTTTATAATGGTTCCTCATGCTTTCCTTTATAGAGTTCATAAATGGATGGCAAAATTTAAAGTATTGTGAGTGTATATATATATATATATATATATATATATATATATATATATATATATATATATATATATATATATATATATATATATCAGAATTTTCTACCATCTGGCTAAGACTTCAATGTCACTCTCTAACTAAATTCATCTGTGCTGTATACCTCTCACCTAATTCCTCTGACTATGTAAAATTCTTTGACTATTTGACTTCCAAGGTGGAGCACATCTTATCTCACTTTCCTTTTGCTGAGATCTCCATTTTAGGGGATTTCAATGTTCACCACCAGCTTTGGCTTTCATCTTCTTTCACTGACCAACCTGGTGAACAAACCTTCAACTTTGCTATCCTTCATTAAACACACTCGGTCTATCCTTCACTAAAAATCTAAACTGGAAATTTCACATCTCTACTCTTGCTAAATCAGCTTCCAAGAAGTTAGGTGTCCTATGGCGTCTTCGTCCATTTTTCTCTCCCTCCCAGCTGCTTGCTCTGTACAAGGGCCTTATCCGCCCGTGTATGGAGTATGGCTCTCATGTCTGGGGGATCCACACACAGCTTTACTAAACAAGGTGGAATCTAAAGCTTTTCGTCTTATCAACTCTTCTCCTCTAACTGACTGTCTTGATTCTTTAAGTCACCGCCGCAATGTTGCATCTTTATCTGTCTTCTACCGCTGTTTTCATGCTGTCTGCTCTTCTGAACTTGCTAACTGCATGCCTTCCCCCTCCTGCGGCCTCGCTGCACAAGACTCTCTACTTCTTCTCATCCCTATTCTGTCCATCTTCCTAATGCAAGAGTTAACCAGTATCTTCACTCCTTCATTCCCTACACTGGTAAACTCTGGAACTCTCTACCTGTGTCTGTATTTCCACCTGCCTATGACTTAAACTCTTTCAAAAGAGGAGTGTCAAGACACCTCTTACGTTAACTGGACCCTCCTTTTAGATTTTTTGTTTTCTCTTTCTACTTTCATCTTAACAGGGCCTGGCAACCAGCGGGATTTTTTTTTCCAACACTTTGTTTGCCCTTGGCCAGTGCCCTTGTAATGTAAAAAAAAAAAAAAAAATATATATATATATATATATATATATATATATATATATATATATATATATATATATATATATATATATATATATATATATATATATATATATATATAAAATACATGTATACATATGTATAGGTATATATGTATATACATTGTATATATGATATGACATTAAGTGTTGGCAACATAAATACTTCTTTATATGCAAAGTTATAACATTACTCCAAATACTTTTGTTGAAGGTGTCACTTACCCTATACATTTTGTGTTCTTAGAGTAATGGTTTTACATTTTAGGGATAGATAAGAATTAATAAATGACTTAAAATTGTATAATGATGTGAATGCATGATTTGAGGTTTTTTACTCAAATTATATCCCCCACAGTTACATGCTAAAGTCTCTCAATCCTTTTCTTTACTCTGGATAATATAACAATCCCTAATGCTGAAAAGGCCAATGGAAAGAACTCATTTTGACTGGAGGTAGATTTTTTTCCTTTCTCATTGAGTTACTAGTAGAAGAAAGAGTCTAAAAATATAATCTAGCCCTTCACTCACACATCAGCACAAAAAAAGCTGCGTAGTCCTCTATTACCAAGAATGTAAATGAGATACACAGCAGCAGCAGGACATAAACTAGGTATCACTGCTGCAGAGTTGCATTTTGTCATGGATTAAATAGTATGATGTTATTGTCAATTTAATTTCCATCATCAATGCAGCATTCTTTCCAGTAAGACTATCCAAGACATGCTCCTACCAGCTGTGTTGCAGATAATTCTCTATGATCCACTCTATGCTATTCTAATAGATGAGACACAGAGAAAATCTTTATGAGGGCCAATGATTCTTGAGATAGTATGCTCAGGTTCTCTAACAGTTGGCTATCTTGCTTCTTAAAGTTAAAAAAAAACAATCTTAAGCACACCTTAGACAGTGCTTAATTTTTCACCACACTATGTACAGTTGGGAACTAATGCACAAAACTATACATAACTAATGTGTTAATTGCATTCCATTTCATGGGGATCTATGTAAACATGGAACTTGTTGCTTGAAAAGTGTGTTGGCACTATAGAAGAGTGAGTGACGTAGATGATAAAGTTCCTGCCAAATCTTATTACAGTGTTCATTTCCTAATCTAACTTTGTGGTCTGGTTGTAGGGAATATATTCTGCTAAGAAATATAGTAGTGTTTGTTATCTAAATATAAGACAATTTTTTTTAAGTAGCAACATTTATTTCCCATAAATGTACAGTAAACCCCCAGTTTATCACAAGGTTATGCTCTAAAGGCACCTGAAAAGTACTGAAGTCCACATTATATTGATTCTACCCTTAATGTGCTTATTTATCATTTTATTAACTCACAAACTGAGCAATATAGGGCTGTTGGTCTTGACTTTGGTATGCAATTTTGAGGATAAATAAAAAGTAAAAAAAAAAAAAAAAAAATTTACTGTCATAAGATGAAAGATTGCATGGAAAAATTATAGAAAAAATAAATATAACTTTATCACTGTTGTTAGCGGGCCATGAGTGGTGAGGGAGTGTTTCAGTGAGCGGGTAGATGATAGCTGTTGTTGTTGTGTTGGGGGAGCTGATGGATGGGTAGTTATTGTGGTGGGAGGAGGATGTCTAGATAAAGCTCTATACACAATATAATAATAAAGAATAGATTTACTAATAATTTATGATCATCTATTTTTATTTGTACTGTAAGCTACATTAATTTTATGTAGCAGAATATAAAGTAAAAGTTTCTTCTACTGTAGTGGTAAGATTCGAGCACTAATTAATAATAGTGTATTGAGCATGGACTCGCTCACCCCTGTTGCCAATTACCATAGTTACAGTTACACACTTAGTCTGTTATCATAGACATATGTTAGTTTATTAGTTCATAAGAGAAAAATCAGTATAGGTTCTCACTGATGAAGGATGGGATGAATGAAGATGATGGGAAGTAGCTGTATAGTACAGTGCCAATGATGATGGTGTACTGCACAGTGAAGCGTAGCATTTACAGCTCTTCAGAGGGCACAAATAAGCAAAATGAAGGGGTGAATAACTGAAGTAGGCAAGTTGATGTAGCTAAGGCAGAGACACAGGGTGAACTGGGAAGTACTGGCCCATAAGTAGTCATTGTACTCTCATTCCTTTCTTTGAGGAAGGCATGTCTTCAGCAGCTGATCATAGACAATTTGATATACAAAGAGTGCTTGGATGGGCTACTGGTAAGGCTCAAATCAATTATGTGCCACCTACTATTTTCTCAACCCATGCCATAATTTAGCTCGTATTTTATTCATTTAAGTAGCCAATTTTTCCATGAGAGAGTAAGATTTCCCACATTTTGGAAATAGTTAAATTCTAATAAAGATATGTAAAGTGAACTATGTAAAATTGAAGCTAACAGCCCGGGGTTTACTGTATGTAGTGTTATAGTGAAGTTTCAGTTGCTTGTCATCAGTATTATGTAGCATTGTGATAGCCACAACATTATACTGAACCCTAATATAGCCGTATAGAATATGAAATTGCAATTATAATGTAATAGTGTGTGTCATTACTATTCTAGGAAAATATTTTCAGTAGCAGAAGTTATGTTTGGTGTTGAGTGTGTATGTAATGCATGATAATGGAAGATGATTATGATGTCCACCATATCATTGATAGTTAGGTAGTTAGTATTTGCATTTGGCAGATGATAAAGTGAAAACTGATCTACTTTTCTTACGTGCAATGTTAACGTCATTACCTTTGAAATTACTGAAATGGAAGCCTGTTTATTTTTTTCCTTGCTGGTGATGTACTGATGTTTTTACACTAGAATCTGTAAAGCAAATTGAAAATATTGACTTTTCTCTACATGAAGGACAACTCCAGCAGTGGTCTTCTGGCAGTGGATCAACCAGTCTTTCAACGCCCTTGTGAACTACACTAACCGTTCTGGAGACTCTCCCATCAGTGTGCAGTAAGTGTGGTGGTGGTGCTGGGGAGTAGGTTTAGTCATGGTTTCCCATATTGCATTCATGAGTT
The DNA here is from genome assembly GCF_017591435.1 of Portunus trituberculatus. Lineage (NCBI taxonomy): Eukaryota > Metazoa > Arthropoda > Malacostraca > Decapoda > Portunidae > Portunus > Portunus trituberculatus. The sequence goes on from NC_059274.1 coordinate 12,674,511, forward strand.
GTAAAGTAAAAGTTCTGTATTTTGGGATGTACAGGACTAGGCAGATCCCAAAACACTGAATGAAGTGAGAAATCATATGTGAATTTTTTCGTCATTAGTAATGAATAAGTGAGAACATTGGTTACCATTTATTTATTAATTAACAGAAAACTAAACAGTGTATGTATGTAAGTGTAATGCAAGGATGTAGAAATAGACTAATTCAGTTCTGTTGCTGTGAGTGTGAGTATCTGCCAATGGCACTTAGAGATACTGTCTACAGACTCGGGCCAGTAGAGAGAGAGGAGGGGGGGGGGAAAAACGCACACTAAAGTGAAGACATCCAACAGGAAATGTAATGTTGTTTTTCCAAATGCAAAATGGAAATTAAGATGCTGTGAAGCCAGAGTAATATTTGTTACTATGCAGTTCCCCATGCTTTTGAATGCAGAAACTCACAAAGAGAGTGGAAAGACAAACGTGGCAGTTTAAACACTGGACTTAATTTCATATTCTTAATTGTTTTACTCTGTGCCTGTTATGCTTTTGGATCACTGCTTTTCCTTTTTTCCTCTCAGTCACATTATTGATATATTCAAAGTTTATAACAAAAATGCTCATATAAGTACATAGCACTCACACCATCATCCCCGGAGTGGTATAGTTAGCAGTGCAGCCTGAGCCTACACATGATGGCAGACAGTCATGGTGATCTAGTGCCATTTTTACATTTGCCATCTTTTGGAATGTGCCAAAATATTAGGTATCTTTTGGAATGGGACTTCTGCAAAAGTGCCAAAACATCAGATTTTCTGAAGGTTTGGATACTGACTAACAGGATCTTTGCTGTACTCTAGTTAGGAAACAAAATTATGTTTGTGTTAATTTTATTATAAAAAGTTATATACTAGACCAGGGGTTCTCAAACTTTTTAGCTCTTTGGCCCCCCAAAGGAAGTTTAAAATTTCTATTGACCCCTTAGCTTTTAATTCAAGGGAAAAACACCAATGCCAACATCAATACGAGTAGTATTAGTATTAGTAGTAGTTGTTGTTGTTGTTGTTGTTGTAGTAACTATGAAGTATAATAAAAAGGTATCACACAGTAAGAAAATATGTCAAGGTGTACAAGTGTACATGTAAATTAATCCTCAGTGCAACATAACTTTCTTTCTTTCACTGTTGACATCATTGATTAATTATTATCAAGAATTTCAAATAGGATTAGATGGTCCCTTCTACTCCAGCAGTAAATGTTCACCGACCCCCTGATTATTCATCGACCCCCTTTCAACCCCCTGACTATTCATCGACCCCAGATGTTCTGATCGGCCCCTGGAGGTTGATATCGACCACTTTGAGAACCCCCTGTACTAGACCATTGATTATTTGTGTAAGAGTTTGTAATGCTTGAGGACTGTGAGGATAATTTTGACTTGCATAAATGATTGTGGTTTATGATTTCCTTTAATATATATGTACAGAAGTGTTATTTTTTGTGCTAAAGAGGACAATTGAGTATTTGAGGAACTTACGGTACTCATTCAAGACAAGTTTTGTATCTTTCAAGTAAATTGTCAAGCTAAATCTTAACAAAGTAGCTCATATATTATTGTGTGACTGATATATATATATATATATGTATATATATTACCTTTTTGCTTCTTCAACTCTCTCCTTTACTTTATTGGATTCAATCTTACTCATAGTTGTTGTGTTATATTTCTTATTTCCATCAATGCTGCTCTTGTGAACTTGCTAAAATCTACTTATCTCTCCTTTCCACCACGTTGCCACAGTCTTGCTGCATAGAAACTTTACACATATACCATTATTCTGTTGACTTTACTAAGGAGTTGAGTTGTACCTTCATTCTTTCTTGTCTTTTGCTTAAGATTCTAGAAAAGTGTTTGCTTTTGTCTTTTCTCCTTTCTACAACTTGAACTGTTTTCAAGAAAAATATCAAGACCACTGGAATCAAATTATTTTGACCAGTGTTTTCAAAACATTTCAAATTGACATCTTTTGGAACTGTAGTACATGAGTGGGCTGATTTTTTTTCTTGTGTCAGTCTTCACCTACAAAAATATATAGATAGTTAATTCACATTCCTTTCCACAGGCAGCTAGGAACTTCATATGTGCTTGCTACGGGAGGTGCACTGGCCACGGCTTTAGGTCTCAACAGTCTGGTCAAGGTAAGATTTAGAAATATGCTCTTTCCTAAGTGAATGAAAAGAAATCACTTCTGTATTACTATTGATACATTGGAAAGCGAGTTGTAATCTGTAGTGTGAGGAAATTTATCATTTGTCCTTCCTCCATTCTTCTTTTGTTTTTTCTATTCCAGTTTGTAAATTGGAACCTTCCAATCTATTACACTAGCTTATTTAGACATTTAAACTGTTTCTATATCTATGCCAAGTAGCTTTTATTACATTTTAGCCTAGTTATTGCTTTTTCTACCTCTGACATACCATTTATTCATTTGTTCACCTGCTTAAATACCCATATGCTGTTGCTACCATTATTATCTTCATTGAATTGTCAAAATGTCTTTTTTGCACACTTTCCATTTCCTCTTTGCTACTTCACACATCCTTGTGAGAAAAATATTCTCAAAATGTATTTTCTCTTTAGTCCATGCCGCCCCTGATTGGCCGCCTGGTGCCCTTCACTGCCGTGGCCGCTGCTAACTGTGTCAATATTCCCATGATGAGGATGAAGTAAGTCTCCTCACCAGATAACCTGCCATATCTTATAATCTTGTGGAAATAACATAATGAAGTGCTTAGCTGCATATGCTGTTTTCAGCTGGCTTTTAAAATGTATTGTGGCCATGTGGAAGATACTGATATTTCTGCTCTTCTTTTCAACTTGGAATGGTTTGACAAATTTGAGCTTGACAACTTATATTCCTATTAATAATCATTTGCAGAATTATTCTGTATGCATGTTGCAACTGTCAAGCTTCAGAGAAAAATATCTGCTGAGTTAGCATTAATATTGCATCCTAGCAAGCATCATCTTAGTTCTGATTATATTTATTATTTTATTTGTGTTAAATTACCCTTTTTAATTCTTATACCCAACTATTTACTTGTACTAATTCATCATTCCCTATTTTGTATACAGTCAATTTCTGAGTTTGGATTAGCTTGTGCTTCATCAATGTACACACAGTAAAAAAAAAGTATTCGTGGTCAATATGCACAAATTATATCGGGACAAAAAGACTAAAATTTGCATTAATTGATAATACCAATAAAATGTATCGTCCCCATAAACTGAGCAATAGGGTTCCAGTGGTACTAATAATAACACACCACAGGTGTGCAATTATTAGTATAGATAAAAGATTCTCAAAAAGATTTTTTACTCATAAGATGAAAGATTTCATGATAATGTGTAGGAACACCAAATTTATCACTGGAGGGAGCGGGCAGTGAGTGGTGAGGGAGTGTTTCACTGAGCTGCTAGATGGCTGTTGTGGTGGTGAGGGAGCTGGTGGACAGGTGGCTGTTGTGGTGGTGAGGGAGCTGGTGGACAGGTGGCTGTTGTGGTGGTGAGGGAGCTGGTGGACAGGTGGCTGTTGTGGTGGTGAGGGAGCTGGTGGACAGGTGGCTGGTGTGGTGGTGAGGGAGCTGGTGGACAGATGGCTGGTGTGATGGTGAGGGAGCTGGTGGACAGGTGGCTGGTGTGGTGGTGAGGGAGCTGGTGGACAGGTGGCTGGTGTGGTGGTGAGGGAGCTGGTGGACAGATGGCTGGTGTGATGGTGAGGGAGCTGGTGGACAGGTGGCTGGTGTGGTGGTGAGGGAGCTGGTGGACAGATGGCTGGTGTGGTGGTGAGGGAGCTGGTGTGGTGGTGAGGGAGCTGGTGGACAGGTGGCTGGTGTGGTGGTGAGGGAGCTGGTGGACAGGTGGCTGTTGTGGTGGTGAGGGAGCTGGTGGACAGGTGGCTGGTGTGGTGGTGAGGGAGCTGGTGGACAGGTGGCTGGTGTGGTGGTGAGGAGCTGGTGGACAGGTGGCTGGTGTGGTGGTGAGGAGCTGGTGGACAGGTGGCTGGTGTGGTGGTGAGGAGCTGGTGGACAGGTGGCTGTTGTGGTGGTGAGGGAGCTGGTGGACAGGTGGCTGGTGTGGTGGTGAGGGAGCTGGTGGACAGGTGGCTGGTGTGGTGGTGAGGGAGCTGGTGGACAGGTGGCTGGTGTGGTGGTGAGGGAGCTGGTGGACAGGTGGATGGTGTGGTGGTGAGGAAGCTGGTGGACAGGTGGCTGGTGTGGTTGGGAAGTGATGTCTAGATAAAGCACTGAATATAATACCATAATGAACAGTAGCAGATTTACTCAAGATGATCATGGTGATATTTTTTTTATTTGTACAGTAGGCTACACTAATTTTGCATATCTTAAAGTAAAGTAAAAGTTTCTCCTACTGTAACAGTAAGACACAAGCACTTCACTTATTTGTAATGTTTGGAGTGTGGCATCATTCACTCTGAGTTGCTAAATATTATTTTAAGACATATGAGAGCAAAATATTGGTCGCCAAGTTTGAAAATGACCATAGTTGCTGTTAAACTGCAAAAATAACAAGGGTTTATTGTATATTTTATTTAGGGATTGGTGTTAAATGATTGCTAAGTTCAAATCTTACAAACAAACCATGCCAATTGCCCCACAACATCAGTAGTTGCTATAATGTTCACTAAATGGCATCAGAGCCTCAGTACACCTATGCTTTTTCTTATTGTGTATACTGACGCCAAATCTAATTCCCTCTCCTTTTTTTCATGTTTTTCGTATTATTATTATTATTATTATTATTATTATTATTTATTTTTATTTATTTTTTTTTTTTAGATTTTTTTTAATACTAATAGTAAAATGTAGTTTTCAAACTTTCCACTTTTCTTTCCCAAAGTCCTCTTCCCATGTTCTTTTCTTGAATTCTCCCTTAATTTTGTCATTGGCTGCAAAGTAACATACCTAGTTGCCTTTTCATATCCCTTATCATTGCATTAATTACTTAAAACTGGTTTCTAATTATCATTTACCTTTCATTTCATGTTGACCCAAACAATTGTACATACTTTATGGATATATTGAAGGATTTTTCACTGATATCAGAGTTGGAACGTTGCTCTCTTATACGCCAAATGATTTCAGGATGTGCATTTAGTAGATTAACATGTCACTGCAACTACATCATTTGGAAATATTAATGTCCAGGAAAACTTCTTGAAGTATCTTATTGTTTGCATATATTTTTAAAGGATTTTGCATTCGAGACTAAAAATGCTTGTGTGCATATGAACTGAAGTAGATAAAGCATGCATATTATACAGTAAAACCAACATTCATTTAGGAGATTTTTGAAAACTATTGAACAAAAGTTACAAATGAAAGTACCACATCAGACTGAGTGACATACATATGATAACCAGAATGTTGAGCTGCATTAGGTAATGGAGATAAGGAGATGAAGTGTTATAATAGCAGAATTATAATTATAGAAGTAAGTTCAGTTTAATTTTCAAAAGTAAGCAAAAACCAGGTGTAGGTTATTACCAATTTTAAGGCATTGCATATGTCTTTGGCTATAATGATCATCAATATATCTATTTGACTGCTTGCTCTGATATGACCTTTGATATTCAGTAAAGGAGTGGTTGCATAAGATGTAGAATTTGGAATTGCTTTTCTTGCCCCCCCTCTCCCCTTCCCTCTTCATATTGCCAACAAAATGTCAGGATGTAACATACAGCTTCTATCACAAAATCCACTAATTGAAATTGTTATAGTTAATAACATTTGTTGCTAATTGATAAAAAGAGATATATTAATATGTAGTCACTGATGATAATAGCTAGTTTCTTTTTATATAGCATTAGCCATTAACATTAGTATTATTGTACATTGTGCCCATGTAGACATGTGTGCATTACCACATAGGGAGCTGCAAGATGGAGTCACACTCTTGGATAAGAATGGAAACAAAGTGGGAGAAAGCAAGACAGCTGCTAAGTGGGGCATTGCAGCTGTGTGTGTGTCTCGTATCTTGATGGCGTCTCCTGGCATGGGTTAGTATTGTGTGCCTTTTTTAACCCATTTATTACTGTGTCATGAACATGTGAGAAGAAAGGGGGATGTTGAGTAAGAGTCTTGTGCTGCTTTCACATTAATAAGGCAAGTTAAAATACATCCTGACAACCTAAGAAATACATTCACATATGATTAAGTTAAGCATATCCTTGTTCCTTCTTGCATGTCCTTTCCTTCTGAGCTTGATACATTATGCACAGAAATTTGAAATAATTAATGGTATACGTACATTAGATACCTTCAGAAGTCAGTACCTCTGTAAATAGTTACCCCTTTGTAATATTTTTTTTTTTTAGCAAACTACAATCTGGATACTATTGAAGAAAAAAGTAAAAGCTATCACCATCATGGGGACACTGATTTAAACCAAAATTTGCTTCCTTTTTAATATTAAAACTTTCCTATTGGAAAACACAGTAATTACTCTCTTTGAATGTGAACTTTTCACAGTGCTGATTGATTCAAATAGAATGCTTGTACTGAAATTTTCTAGATGAATAATGCAGAGGAGCTTAACAACTTGAGTTGTTTTTTCAAACTATTGATGTTATATCAGTTGCCCAAGTATCATGGTGTGTATTTTTTCCTTCATGCTCATATGAGAAGCTGTGAATTGGAAATCCATTACTATTGCACTGGGGTTTGTTATATACCGTAATATTGAATAGTTATATGTGTCAGACTGTAGACATCACTTATGCATGTCAGTACTTTTAGTAAAGCATGTGTGTATATGCAATTCAAGATGGCAGACAAATTTTCAGTGTTAGTGCCATCCATCATTCAGTTATTAGTTACCAAAGAAGATGCAAGAGTGGTGAGCAGAAGTATCAGTTCTCTGACAACTATGGTATTAGAGGGCGTAAAATGTTGGTTTAAGTTGGCAAGGCTTGTGTGTGGTGAATGATTCAGCCTTTATGTAATTTAGAGAGTGGCGTGAAACGGGGGTGATGCTTCTGGACCAGGAAAACAACACGGTGGGATACAGTAAGAAGGCAGCCCGCAGAGGAGTCACCATGGTGGTCCTCTCTCGGATTCTCATGGCTGTCCCCAGCTGTGGTAAGACATCAACACAAGCTATGTGTGATGTTTTTGCTGAGTAAACTTTGGTCATAGTGATATCTTTAGTAATATTTACATTATACTTACTAATGTTGTATTGCACTTTAGTAGCAAGAACCCATTCACATTTGTACTGTATCTCAGTAGAAATATTTATGCTCCCCAAGTACACCTGTAGCTTGTAGTTGATTAATCTTATATGAATGTAAACCATCAACATCCATTCTTGTCATTATTTGGAAATATTCTGTATTGGCCAGCATGTCTTTGTTTGGTTCAGCTAATGGTGGCTTGCCAGGACACACAATCTCTAGCAACCTCTCTGTTAGATTACTTCACTTTAGGTTTTCTTGAGTTTACTTCCCATAACTCTATGCTGCTCAGCACAATTCTTTTAATTTAATTGCTGCCATCTTTGAACACATTCCAGGTTTATCCCTTCTCGCTACCAGACTAATGTGTCCTTTTTCTCAGTTCATCTGAGATATTTTCGTCTGAAATCAATAACATTATGTTGGTCTTGTCCTTCAAACACTTCTCCTACTATCTTGGTATATAGAATATCTCATGAATCTCTCATCCATTGTTACATCTTATTGTTTCCATACTGGTTCAAGCACATGTAACAAGTAAAATAATAATTTCTTTGTCAAGAGTAGGTACATTTTTTTATCTCAATTGTTTGCCTTCATAAACACCATCTTTGATGTAGGAAAGTGACAGGTGATACACAGTAAGTCTCTGAAATTTATACTTCCCTTAAAACATGGTTAGCAAGGCAGTGGCATAGTGGATAGGGTGGTGAGCTTGGGATCAGGCAGGTGTCCAAGAGTAGGTTCGAATCCCACCACATATCGGCCTGTTACTTTGCCATTTGTTGAATGGTTTAAAGTTACCTACATGTCACCATGATACCCAGGTTCTAGGTGGTTACACCAAAGATGCACTTGGGTGGTGTTATAGGCCCTAATATGGGTACCACTATAAATAAAATTGACTGCACCGCTATTGGGTGGAAGCTTAACAACGCTTTTAATATTCTTCAAGTTACCTGCAGGCGCTATAGGCCAGGACATAAAAAAAAAAAAAAAATGGTAGATAGAGACAGAAGAATCTAATTGGTGTATAGATATAATCAAATTATAAAACAATGTCAAATTCTGGAAGGCTGTATTTTCCACATACATACATTATCAGAATTTGTCTACATGATGTAGTAGTGCATTTAAAATTGAGTTTTTTTGTATCATTTCATATGTATATACATATATCTCAGAGCTGGGCACAAAATTACTAACTTATTCCATCTTTCACAATTGCAGTTCTGTAAATCTTAAGATTTAGATTAGATTGCTATCACAAATCCACTATTGTAAATGGGTATACAATATTTGCAGTCTTCTGCCACAAAACCTGACACTGCAAACACAAACCCCAACCAAAAATTCAATCATCGAAAGCTCTTGAATCTTTTCATCTTTTCACTCTATTTAGTGATGTCTATTTTGCGATTTTTTTTCTAAGACCTAAAGTATGTATAAAGAAAATTATTTTTGTAGAAGTTTTTTTTTAATGCATGATGGGAAACTGGTCAAAGGCAACAAACAAATAATAAAAAAAGGCCCACTGGATTGCCAGTTCCCTAAAAGAAATTAAGAATTATCCAAAAGACAGGGACAAATGTCTTGATATCTTTTCGTAAAAGAAGTCATGTTGTAGGAAGATGGAAATATAGAAGCAGCCAGGGAGTTCCAGAGTTTTCCAGATATATATATATATATATATATATATATATATATATATATATATATATATATATATATATATATATATATATATATATATATGTATGATCATTAAGTTCAGCTCAGTTTTGTTTTAATGCATTACATAATTTATATTCCAGTCAGACTCATGGTAGAAAAGCACAGTGTTTGCATATTAGAAACTCAGGTCTTCAGGAACTGATTTCCCAATTTTCTTTTACATAAGTTCAAAGAATTTCAGTTATGAAACTTGTGTATGTTGAATGGTTTTATTATTATTATTATTATTATTATTATTATTATTATTATTATTATTATTATTATTATTATTGTTGTTGTTGTTGATTTTACATAGTAATGGAAATAAAGTTATTTCAGGTAACCATTAAAGGAGTGGTGAACCAACTCTGAAATTATCTTTATCACCAGAGATAATTGAACATGTACTACTTTATTATACAAGTGTAGAGTAAATAGTTACAGGCACAGTGATATAATCCCTCTGTATCAAGAGTATGAAAAATGTACAGTATATGTAAGAAATTAAGTGTGAAGATATGGTTGATGATTGGGAGAGATGTTGCTGTTATGCTTTCTTAAGTAATGAAGCAAACACTTGAGAATGTTATACAAGTTAAGCCAAGTAAATTTTTGTTCAAAGTAAAGGGGGTAGAAAATATATGCAAAGAAATATGTAAAATGATGAATATTGTTACATATCTTGCAATTTTGAGGTAGTATTTTCTTTTTGAACTTGTTTCTCCATTTTCTTAATATAACCATATTTAGGATAATTATATGTAAAAACAAATAACAATAGAATATTTGTTCTGCATTATTTGCATGTTGAGAATGCATTAGCCATGCTTGAATGAATTTAAGGAAATATTGTAATGCACTGTGCAGTACATGTACCTAAGATGTTGAGAAAGGAGAGACAACTTCAAGTGAATGAAGGTAGTTCAAGGACAGGGGAGGAATGCTGGTCCCTCAACAGCATGGACAGAGGAAGCATTCACTCACTAGTAGTCCTAACATCAAAAGATAACAGTCTTTCATTCTTTTTGAAAATTCATCACCAGCTCACTACTTTGTAATACCATGATTTACTTGTTGATACTTTGAACCTTTAAGATGTTCTTTTAATAAGATTATATTCTAATGGAAGTTTACTTAATACGTTGTAAGTGCTGCAATTAAAAAAAAAAGGTCTTTTTTTATTTTCAGTGTTGCCACCTATTGTGATGAATATCCTTGAGAAGCGAGGCACTTTGCGCAGAATGCCGTGGATTTCTGCTCCACTACAAGTTGCACTGTGTGGTGTGTGCCTCACATTTGCCACTCCTGCCTGCTGTGCCCTTTTCCCACAGAAGGCTTCCATTGCTGTGTCCAGTCTGGAACCTGAAGTGCAGGTGGGGTGTTCACTTTTCACATATTGTATTAGAGACAAAAACAAATAAACAAACATTATGGCTCCTACTGAAAATAAGATCAATTAGATGTATGTCCATTTAAATTTTGTACTGTAGATCATCTTTCCCATGTAATGAATGTGTTGCTCAATAGTTGCTGTGTTTTACATAGCAGTATGTATTTCACATACATATTTTGATAACATACGGTAATCAGATATAATTTGCAAAGCTTTTATTTATTTATTTATTCATTGTATTTATTATTTGTTTATATATATTTTTTTCCCCAGGAGAAGATCCGGCAGCTGCCTGACGCCCCCGATGTTGTGTATTACAACAAGGGTCTGTAAAAGTATGCTGGTTGTGATGTGAGAAGTTTAGTTCATCCTTCTGGAAATTATATGTATTACAGGGCATTTTAATGTATATAATCTTACATCTATGTTGATTTTTTTTCTGTATCATATAATCTTTAAAAGTCTTCAACGTATCCCTGTGATTTAATTTTCAGCGAAACTTAAGAAACACAGTGCCATCATTATTTATTATCTTGTTTGTCAAGGAAAGGTCATCTTCATTACTTCATGCATATTTGATGTGCAGTACTCAAGATGTCTCCGAAACAGAAGGATATTACACGCTATGTACCAAAAATTCCTTTGACTCTTGAATTTATTGCTCTTTTTAAATACATACTTGGTATAATTGCTTTTTGTGATTCTTTTACTTATTTGCCTGAAGATGCTGTACAGAAACTAACACACAGTACAATGTGTATAATCACTGGGATCATAGTCTCTAATATTTTAGTTTCTTAAGATGTGACGGTGGTGAGTGAGCAACCAGTTTCATGACTTCGCTGTAGGTGAATTCTTACCACAAAGAGTGGCATAGGTGACACTAGCAGCAATGTGAGAGAAATGTAGAAACTGACCATTAGCCCACAAGGACAATCTAACCTCAAAAGCTAAGGTGTTAATTGTGCGTATCATGATAGTGTCATTGCATTGCAACTCCACACTGATGTGGTTCAGGTGGACAGTGATGTGTGAGCTAATGAGCCATCATGGGATGGAGGAATTATCAGCTCGTGGAGTTACTTTGACAAGGAAGTGTCAATCTCTTGATACAAATCATGTGCATAGGACAGCATGACATCACTAACCAGCAAACCTTGCAGAGTTATGTCACCTTAATGCTCCCTGACCTCATCCACCAATGCCTATGATATGGCAGTGGAAGAGAATGGAACTGACGACCACCTCAGTAGACATGACATCAATAAGGTTGGCAGACTTGGCACACAATAACTTTTAGTGGGTGTATACAAGTGCACCACATGGATGAGGTTTATGGGACTGTGTCTGGTTGCTTTACCGTGGCAGTGAAGCACTCTCTTTTTTCTCCCCCAGTCATCACCTGAGACAGTTAGGTATGACTGACTAAGTATTATGTAACTATGTAGAATACTGTCCCAAGGAGTGTTGCATTAATTTGTTTCACATACTGAAGTGCTGCATCAAAAATGTTTTGTTCGTTATCTATATATAGGATATGTACAGATTTTAATCTAGCCTAGTGATAGTGCCATGGAGTGGTGACCCCACAGATTAAAATGCCCAGCTGGGCCACATCCTTTGTGTCTGTGTTCTCGTTAAGATCAATACAAGAGTTTACAAGGCCCAAGTAGTCTATTTTCTGCAAGTCTTGCACACTGTCCAAATTTTGGATGCAATGATGAATTGTGTGGAATGGAAAACTTATGCACAAAGAGAGAGAGAGAGAGAGAGCAGGACGCTGTTCTTGGTAGACAGACCACCATTCATTAACGAGGCACTCCTTGGTGATGTCCACATCCGATAATGGCTTCATTTGTGTGGGGATGTTGCCTTTTTGCTTCTCAGCAATCAGTTGTTTTCTGCAAAAGAATTTATTAACTTTTGCATTCCAGATTACAGTATCATTGCTGAACAAAATATGTTAGGGTGGATGGAAGACTTGCTTTATCCATGGTTTCAAGGCTGATTCTTTTCTTCAAAGACATTTGTAGCAACGTCTTCTTAGGACTTGCCAGACATCTTGACTATACCAAGATAAGGCGGCCACTTATGAAACATTCTCAAATGGGTCTTGTTGACTTGTGTAACTAAAATGTTCTTAGCTGCACTTTCTTCATTTCAACCAATCATTGTGCACGACACGGATCAGTTTAATGGAAAACATAAACAACTACCTGAGCCCTGGTACTGGACTGCTCACAGTTTCAGTCATTGAACACCAGAACTGAACCTGCTAAGAAAAGGAGAAAAAGAAAAAAAAAGACTAGTACTGAAACAGTTTTGGTAGTGGAAGTGAAGATGAGGAAACTTATAACAAGGAAGCCGAGTAAATTTCTTAGTAGTGCAAGAAAAACAAACTTGGACTTGTGTTATTCCAGTTATATGCTGGGGTGTTCCAAGGGAGGTGGAGGAAGTATGTATGAAAAAATATGCTGATCTATAATCTCAGGTCAAAACAAAGGCAAGAAAAACAAGAGGTAATTCATGAACACGGTATTCAATTGAATTAGGTTTGATTTGGGTTAATAAGGCTATGATGGATACATGAATCTTAGACTAGAGCTATGTTTTATACTTATCTTATTATCACAGGGATATTGAGCATAGAACAGAATACTTACCCTTGGTACTCTCTCCTTGCATTTTTTTTTTTTGTGTGTGTGTGTAATAAACATGAAAGAGACTCCCAGACAGAATTAATTAATGTAATTTCCAGAAACGTGATTTAAGTAGTCTTCTATCATGTCAGATAAGTACAAATATTCATAGTCAAAGGTGACTGTGTTTGAGAACTATTTCACTTTGATAATGAAGTCAAGCCCAGTGCTTGATTTTGATTTGCATGATGGAATTTTATTCTTAAACAAGGATATGTTCTCATCATATTGTATCCATTGTTGTTCATGAGAAACTGCTGGTCTTAGTGAGCTATGAGCATGTTATAACTACAAATATTCCATTGCTCTTAGCTGCAAACAATTTTGTTTAAAAAAATTACCTAGTAGTGATCTTAGCTCACCAAGATATTCTTCATAGTGTATGGGAATGCAGTGTGATTCTTCTTATGTTCCTCTTGCCTAATCTGTATCATCTTTCATCTCCTTTACAACCTAATCTGTTGCACTTCTGATATTGTCAGGCATTATCTCTGCCTACAGTTACTGAAATACAGGGTTAAGTAGCAGTTGACAGGTATGACTTTATAATCAGGTAATTACCAGAACTGGCCTTTTTTTTTTTTTTTTTTTTTTTTTTTCAGGTGCAACTTTGACTTTTTGATTATGTTGCTGGATTTGCTGGGGCTGACTATTTTAGGTCCCTCCAGTGCGACGTGCGAAATTGCGACTGCAACTTGGTGTGACTCAGCTAGATAAATTTCAAATTAAACTTTGGTTCGATAACAGAAACATGCTTTTATGAGGCAGAATAAAAGATATTTATTATTATAGTCTTATATATTTAGTTAAAACACAGCCTAAATTAATATTTACACACGTCATCTTCCACCTCTTCCATGTCCTGGCCCATCTCCAAGATGTCCATATTTTATGTCTGAGGAACATAAGCCCCCTCCCTCACAGTAGACCTCAGTTGCGGCAATTTCTAAAAGCAAAAAAAAAAAAAAAAAAAATAATAATAATATATATATATATATATATATATATATATATATATATATATATATATATATATATATATATATATATTGTTCAGTGTCGCAGAAAATTGACGGTGCGACTTTACTTCGTCCGACTTTTCAAAACGTTTACCCTTAACTACGTTTGCGACTTTGAAATTCATGTACCATGGTGCGCCAAAGTCGCAAAATCGCAATTCTGTGCCGCAACGCTCAGGTTCTGGTAATGTCTTAATTGTTCACTTTGTGGACTTTGAAAATTTTTTGTTTGTTAGTTATCCGTCCCTAAAAAGAAAGGGACGGAGCGGGCCCTAACGCTTTGGAGGCGGCCCACATCACTTTGAAAAGAAATCATCAGTAATTATAGAGTGACCACTGTGTGTGAGTGTGTGTAGCGGAATGAAGGTGCGAATATGGATTGGGTAGTGTGTCGGGTGTGCTACACATTTGGTATTGAGGTTGACTTGATGGCGCGGTCGGCAGCGGCGGTGTCGCGGTTAGGTGGTAGCGTGGCCCCGCAGAGTTGCCAGGTGGTGGTGTTTACCTCAACATGGCGGAGTATGGGGAGGGGGCGGAGGGGAGGCGGAAATGGTTCATCCCTTACGAGAAAAAAGTGTTGACAGCTTTGATCGAGCAGCACAAAGATGTAGTAGAGTGCAAGAAAAGAGACGGTGCGTCCAATAGAGAGAAAGAGAAGGTGTGGGAGGTGATAGCGGCCCAGTTTTCGGCTCATCCTTCCACCCAGGCCAGGACCAGCCGGGAGCTGAGGCGCTGCTGGGAGAACATGAAGGCCAGGGCTAAGAAGGCTCTTGACAGGTAATGTTTCATGTTCCATGGTAACCGTCTTGGTGAAGGACATAATCATAACGCTTCTGAGTTTTAGTTATTCGGAGATAACAGGACATTAATTTTGTACGAAAAAGTTCGTGAAAAAAAAAATATATATATATATATATATATATATATATATATATACATCTCTTACTGAAACAGCTATGAAGTTGGATATCATTGTTTATTTTTCCTAAAGTTTCTAATTCCATACAGGGGATCTGCATGTTCATGCTCAACCCCATACAGACGCGATCTTCCAATTCAAGTTAACATTTTAACTATTTTCATCCCTGTCTCTACCGTTGTTTTTTTTCCCTATTCATGTAAATTTGAATTATTTTGGTAAATCTTGCCAATAGCACCTCGTTAAGTGTTTCTAAATTTTAAATTTTAAAATTCCCCTCAGCAAGCTTTAGGGCACAAGGTGAATTTTTTTTTTTTTTTTTTTTTTTTATTGGGGGGATGCAGCAAATTTAGCAAACTTTGCCCACCCTAAAAAGTCTATGGACCCCCTTAGCCTAAACTAGCTGGGGAGCTGTGCCCACCCAGGGTCTTTACCCTAACCTAACCTAATTTAGCAGGGGGGGGGATTGCACCCCCATCCTTGACTAAACTAGATAGGAGCTGTGCCCCCCAGATTCCCCTTTAACTAGACTTTGTCATTGTGGACTTAGTTTATAAGAGGCACCTATTAAAGTTTGAGAGCATGTGTGGGACACACTAAGGCTGGCTGCCAAATAAAACCACAAAAAATGTGTTGGGCATAGACTACTTCATCACTAAATGTCAATATTTTACTGCTTTGTTAAGAGATGCTATTGGTAAAGTTATCCACTATTTTATCTAAAGAGTATAAAGACATATCTGGAAGTACGTTAAACTTTTGATATAGGTAGCAATCTTTTCCCCATTTTAGTTAATTCTTAGTCGGTTAGCAACTAGGTGAACTTGTTTTTTTTGTGCCATTCACTGCCTCTCTTCAGATGTAGGAAAAATGTACACTCTTCATTTATTTAGATATTTGGAGAATGACATTTTCATTGAAAGGTTTTGAAAATGTCTTTTTTGGCCACCTGGGGAATCTGCTTGTTCTATAAAATTGTGTTAACTGCTTTTCAAATTTGATTTAATGCCATGCTTCAATATTACCGCTGTAATAGAGAAGAGATTTCCAACTAAACTTTGTAACCTAGTTGTGAGCTTTCCCCCTTTTTGCCTCCTGGTTAACTCACTTGCTTTTTTGGCTACCCAAGGTCTAAGCAATTATGTGGTCCTAGTAATGGATTAATATGGATTAAGCATGACTAGTATTTCATAAAAGAAGTTATGGGGGCCTAAAACTACTGGCACACCACAAATATTAATGTTAGAAATTGTGCAACTTGATCCAAATATGGGCTGGAAGGATGTGCCATAAGCAGTATTTGAATGTCTAGTCCTGAAAATCATACAGTATAGCAAAGAGTTAAGTGTGTAATGCAGATTTGAAACTGTCAAGTGATTCAGGTTTTGCAATTGCATCAGGAAGATGATTCCATAGGCATACAATTCAATTACTGAAAATTCTAACTCTGCAATGAATAGCAGAGAACCGGTGGAATGCCTTTAATCTATGATCCCTTGTTGATGTTTGATTAGATAGTTGGAACAAATCAGGTGGTTTTATGATTGATTGAGTGTGAAATATCTTCCAACATTTGATAAGGTCAGAATGAATAAGTTGACTTTTAACAGAGTATAGATTGAGAGTTCTTTGGTAAGTCTCTGAGAGTAAGAAAGGCATTCTAATCCTGAGATCAGTTTAGTTCATTGCCTTTGAGGGGATTCAAGTTTCTTCCAGTCAAGATGAGGAGAATTCAAGAATGGGTCTGATAATGTATCAGACCCATTCTCCTTTATGTATCATAAAGGAGGAGGAGCAATTAATAGTTGTGTAATAAATATGAAGCCAAATCTTTAGCTTTGCAGCCAGTAGAGTTTATGTGGGCTTAGATTCATAATGAGGAGTCTATAACAATGCTTGAGCAGAGTGTGAGTCAACAAATTTGATTTTCATGTTATTATATTATAATCAGAAGAAGGGCCAGGTCTGTTGTACCCCACTGGAAACGAATAACTGCAGATTTGAAAGTATTGATTGAGAGGCCCCAGGACCAAGCTGTGGAAACATTAATATTGATATCCTGTTAGACTGTACTAAGATCAGTTAATGCGGAAAAAATAGGAGATTTATGTATGTTAAAAAAGGGCTTTATATCATGTGCAAAAATGATAAATATGGATTGTATTCCATCAAGGATTAAATGAATAAATACAAAAAAAAGTAAAGGACCAAATACAGATCCCCGGTAACCCTACTTAGTACTGGTGCCTGAGAACTGGAGACTGCAGTGATACTGAAACATTCATAAATCATTTTGTTAAAAAGCCAGTAATCCAACCCAATAGCAGTTGTCCAATGCCAATTGAGGATAGTTTAGCTATTAACACCTTATAGTTCACAATGTTGAATGATTTCTCAAAGTCAAATAAGATAAGATCACACATAACCAGAATCTAGTCAGGAGGTTATGTTATAAGTTGGTCTTCAACAGATCTGTTCTTATGAAATCCAAACTTGTTATTGGAAATGATGGAGTTACTGTCAAGATAATGATAAAGTTGGTTAGCAATCAGTCTTTCAAATGTTTCACAACACACACGGCCCGGTAGCTCAGTGGTTAGAGCGCTGGTTTCACAAGCCAGATGACCGGTGTTCGATTCCCCGGCCGGGTGGAGATATTTGGGTGTGTCTCCTGTCACGTGTAGCCCCTGTTCACCTAGCAGTGAGTAGGTACGCGATGTAAATCGAGGAGTTGTGACCTTGTTGTCCCGGTGTGTGGTGTGTGCCTGGTCTCAGGCCTATCTGAAGATCGGAAACAATGAGCTCTGAGCTCGTTCCGTAGCGTAACGTCTGGCTGTCTCGTCAGAGACTGCAGCACATCAAACAGTGAACATAGAGAGGTAAGACTTATTGGACAATAGTTAAATAGGTCTTGTCTGGTGCCTTTTTAAAGATTGAAATTATCAGTGATTGTTTCCAGGCTAGAGATAAAGTACCTGTCATAAGGAATTTTTTATATAAATTGAATAGAGAGGATATGCTAAGTTACTGTCACATTTATGAAAAAAAAAAAAATTCCATCAGGACCCATACTGGAGTTAGTAAGTAAAGATAAAAGAAGATTAAGAGAGTCATTAGGGCTTAAGTCTATACTGAAGGTTCCAGAAAATTGCTGGTGAGGAGCTAGATTAGGCAGACCATAACAAACACAGACACATAAGAACACCTACATAAAACATTCTGCCATTGGTTGTGGGTCAGAGCTCAATATCCAAGGGAGATCTGAGGGGGCCAGCAGAAGGTAGACATACCCTCTTGCTTCTTGTGTAGGAATGAAGTGTTAAGGAGACTCTTTAAGGCAATCCACAAGGGTTTGTTTGTTCATATTTAAACTGAGTGGTGAGTTTATACATTTGATATTGGTGGTTATTAATATTAAAGTTGTTGAAAACATCAAGAGCAGTGGTAGAATTTCTTCCAAATTGGGATCTTAATGGTTTATAATTATTCCAAGCCATTTGTTTTTGTCTGATGTCTTTTGGGGGATTTGAATGAGATGTAAGTCTAGTATGATTAGTATACTGGAATAGGGAATGTAACTAGTAATGAGTATATACATTTTGAATTTCAAGTAACCTCTAAAACATTTGATTAGCAACATGTCCCAAAAATTCAAGTAGCCAGTCTACAGAAATTTTTAAAAATCATTAGTTGCCCTTGCACCATCTTTTGGTGGATTGGGATATGCATTGACCAGGTGTTCTGAATGCTGATGACTGGAAAATATAAGAGAACTTACCACAGTATGTTGACAGTGGGGAAGGGTTGGAAGCAGCTCAATCCCACCAGCTCTGTTGTCATCTGAGGTGAGTATTAAGTCTAAAATGTTGACAGGTGTTAGGAAGGTTGACTCCAACACCCACTGTGTAAGACAGCAAGGAACTTGTTCTGCTTTAATCTTCCGTCTAGTCTCTGGATTTTTTTTTTTTTTTTTTTTTTTAACAAAAGGAAAAGATAGAAATACAAAAATCCAGAGACCAGATGGAATTATCAGTAAGTTAGGAATGTAACTGGAATGAATTTAATGTCATTTTTAACAAAGATACAGACACCATGGTTTCCCAGACCTACTGTGGTGCCACATTGGCCCTCCTAACAAATATTAGCTACAGTGAAAATATAGCCCAGCAGGAATTGTGCAGAATCATGTGCCATAAGCAGGTGTGTATAATTTCTGCTAAGAGAAGTTCAAATAATGCAAAACTGCGATAGTGTGGCAGTACATTTATGAGCGACAGGTTCTGAGGAATGTCTGTGTACTGATGGTGGCTTCAATCATTGTAGAACAGTGCCTCTCCCAGTGATCCATGGAGTCTTTTCTTGAATACCTGTATGGCAGTGGCACTCACAACACTGTCTGGCAGGGCATTCCAATGGTCAATACATCTCACTCTGAAGAACCTGCATCTACATTTTGTGAGGGTGTGGTTTGGCTACCTTACATGTATGACTTGTAGTGGCAGTGACAGGGGAGACAGTGGATAAATCAAATTGTGTAATAACTGTGTGAATATTTTTCAGGAGGTATACTCTGAGAAGTCTGCCGAGTACAGAATACAAATTTAGGTGTTTTAAGCAGTCAGCATATGATAGTTCCAAAAGTTCTTCCGTGCTTTTGGTACAGCAATGCTGCATTGGTTCAAGACTTCTCAGATCCCACATGTAAACTGTCTTCCAAAATGGGTATCCAAATTTTAGAAGGGGTCTAATATGGGTGTTTTAAAGACATGAATTCACTGGAACAGCAGAAAGTAGATCTCATTAAACTACTAGACGATCTTGATGCTTGTGTTGATGATTATCTTTATGTGAGAAATGAAATTTGAGGTTATTATCCACAAGAATTTCTAAGTCTGGGATTTAGAAACAGATAAGTTGGAATTATTGAGGTGGTAGTGCTGGAGAGAGTCCAGTCTGTGGTGTCTCTCTGGAATTACAGCACCACACTCTTGTCCAGATTGAACATTAGACCCTGTGAAAGCTGCTCTCTGTACTGGTCATTATGTTTCTGGCACAAGGTTACATCTCTAGCTAGTGAAGAAGATGAGGCAAGGTGAATTTTCATGTAGATCTTGAGGTTATCAGGAAAGATTTTACTGTTGGATTTTATACATGATGGTAATTGGTTAATATAAATGAGAAACAGAGGGAGCCTATGACAGACCCTTGCAGGACAAGTTTCACTTCGTACTAACCATGAGGAGCTGTGAATGCCAGGCACTGACACATTTATGGTTCAGCCAATCAGAAAGTCTGCAATTCAGTTCAGCATTAAACCTTCCACACCTAAGAGCCTCAGTTTGCCAGTAAGGATGTAGTGATTCACAACATCAAAGGCTTTGGCAAAATAAAAGAAATAATACATTAACAATACAACCAGCATCTGGCCATGTTGTTACATCATTGTATACCAACAAATGCTGATCTTCTACTGCCCTGCCTTGACAGAAGCCATATTTTATCATTGACATAATTGGATTTTGTTGAGAAATTCACAAAGGATGTAATCTTTTCTAGTGCTTTACAGCACACTGAGATGTGACTTATTGGCCTATCAGGGAAACATGGCTGGAGCCCTTCTTGAGTATAGGGACAACTTCAGATTTTTTCCAATCTTGAGGCAGTTTTCTTTGTGCCAGGGAGTGTATAAAGATCTTGTAGAGAGAAATAGTCTTTAAGAGGTATGGGTGTAGTCCATCAGGCCCCCGTGCTAGTTAGTGTCCAGGGAAGTCAGTCTGTGTCTCACATCATTGAGGATGACAGTCACAGCTAATGGAGGCATCTGACAGCTGGTGGGGAGGGAAGAGTGGCATCAGGTTTGTGTGTTGTGTGTACTAAACAGAAGTTAAAAACAAAAAGTTCTCTATTTCATCACAATCAGCCATTAGTTCAACTGTGTGCAGTTTGAGGGGATCTATAAAGATGGTGCTCTTACTATTAGTTTTTATGTACTGATGGAATTGCTTTGGACATGAAGAGAAATTCAAAGCAATTCCATCAGTATATAGCTAAGAAATAAAAGATTAGAAGCACCATCTGTAGGTCCCCTGATTGCTGATTGTGGTGAAATGACACTCTCTCCTCAAAGTTGCTTTTTGGCAAGTTCCTTTGGTTGTTGTAAAAGTGAAATCAGCAACAAAAGAGGCACTTGTGAGACATAGAGATATGGTATCTCAGTCTTGCCAGCTGTTAAGCTTTAATTATTGCTATTCAACTTATTCAGTATATGGTATAAATCTTTGTTATTTAGGCTTTTGATGGTATTTCTTATTTTACCTAGTCAAAGTTGTAAAAATTGTTTTGTTGCATTGAAGACACATGGTTCTTTGTTTCATTGGAAAGCATTTTAAGAGTTTATAAAGTAAGGTTATGGAAGATTGGAGAGACAGTATTGTTATTATTTGTTTATTTTTTTCTATTTGTAGAAACAGATAATTAAATCAATTATTTGCATGCAACCTCATAAGCCATTGTTTGTACCTAAGTGACAGTACAGTTTTCTGTTTTGTGTTGCAGTGACCGAGCCACACGGGAGGGATCTGAGGATGGACGCTCGGTACCTTCAAGTATCACTCCGGAAGCAGAAGCTGTTCTCAGTGTCATCAGCCCATGTAAGCCTTTATCTTCTCCCCATAAAAAAAAAAAAAATAATGAAAATGATCTTAGATGTATAACATAAGTTCTCAGATGAAAGGATATAGTAAAGGAGTATATGTGTCAAAAAATTGTTAGTAGAGGCCAAATGTTTAGATCAGCAAGAAGGAAATGTTTAGATTGGAAAAGATGGAGGCTTCTCTGCCATGGACATTCCCTCATGTAACACTCTTAAAGGCAGTAAGGTGTCAGTTTCTTAGTCTCTTTTTTTTTCCAGAAGTTCTTCAGTTACTAGTCACATCAAGAAATCAGACTGGTAGTACTAGAGGGAATGTGTGGAGGAAACCTTTGTTTGAGGAGGAGGTTCTGAAGAATTTAAGCATTATCCTTGCAGATTTTGTAATGAATTGCCTGGCTCTAGGAGCAGAGTGAATGCATTAGAACATTCTTTTACCATAAAATCTACTATTCATGTGATTTTTTAGTCTGAGATTTCATCAGATGAGCAGTCATCCTATATTCAGGATTTAGTAAGGCAGCTTGAGATGTAAAAAGTAGAAAAAAATAAGATGGTCAGCTTTTCCACAGAAAACAAAATCAAAATTTTCAGGTGTTGTCTTTATTATGAGTTTTCCTGAAAGCAGTATTCATGGAACCAAACAAGTACAACATTTGTAAATTCCTTATACAGTATTTGCAAAATGAGTTTCTGCTCATCAATATACAGCAACAATGAATAGGGCACTTGTTCACCTGATATGGGATGACATCTATATCCTTATATGTAATTTTATCATCGGCAATGCTTTAAAAATGTCAAATTATTCATGAATGCTAATTATGCTCCAGGAAAGAGTGATCATGAATGTATGTGTGTGTTTTAGAATATTGGTGTATTTTTTATATATATAGATTTGGTATGTACTATATTTAATTCTTATCTCTCTCCTCCCTTACCAGATGATGAAGTTAAGAATGGAGTGAATTCACAGGATATGGTTCCAGATTGTATGATACCTGAAACCTCCACCAGTTCTCATCTTAGAATGGAGAGTTACCAGATTGGGCAGTCATCTGCATCAGAAACTTCTCAAAGTCATGAACAAACATCATACTATGAAAAGTCTGCATCAGATTTAACACCAAATATTGGGCCATCTAAGAGAACTAGAAAACAAAAGATGGATCAGCTGTGTGATGAAGACATATTGTTAGCACAGCTGCAGATGCAGCAAGCTCAGCTTTCAATAGAAAATTTACGATTAGAAAGGAAATGTTTGCAAGAAAGGTGTCAGCAGCAGCGAGAGGCCCATGAGTGGCAACGTGCGCAGCATGAGGCCAACCTGAACCTGGCCATGCTGCAGATAAAATTTTGGGAAAAAAAAACTGGATATGGAGACATGGAAACTTAAATGTGGTATTTGGTCCACACCCATACAAAAGAGGCAGTATGTGTATATATACTATAGAAATGTAGAAATGGCCCTATAAGTGTCAGTACTACTGGATGTGTACCTGAAACTATTGAAACTAGCTTTTATTAATTTCTATGACTATATATTACTAACGGTGAACATTTAGATACAGTGGAACCTCTCTTACAGAATACTCCTTTTCAAACAAATTTTTTTTTAACAAAATTTCGAACTCGTAATTATTTTTGTTACTGTGCCATAGTTTGGTTCTCGTACAAAGTTACTTGATTTCAAATACTAGAAGATGAAGGAAGGGATGGCGTTTATTACTGATTTATAGGTTTTATAAATATTTCCTTACCCACAGTGATTCAGTCTTTAAGAAAAGAAGTTAATGGGAACTTATTGAAGAGCCTTAATGTAAAGAGTTTTTAGTGCTCATTAGTAGTCCCAAGCCACTTGTGGCTCTCTCGATAGCATACAACATCATCATTACTGTACAGCTGCATTTTCCCAATTAGTTTTTCTCACTAGGTAGACTTCAAAGTGTTATGATCACCTTTATTTTTGTTGACTTTCTCCTCTCTGTGTTTTATAAGGGTGTAGACACACTTCATGCAATTCACTGAGAGGGTAGAGGACAGCGGAATGCTTAGTGGGTTAGAGGCAAGAACAAACCAAAGTATTATTGAATATGAGTGGCCATATTGGATTCAAATAGCAAGTTCCCTCCAAGTTTATCTGCTGTGACCACTCATATATGATAACATGTGTTTGTTCTTGCCTCTAACCTGCTAGGCATCCCACTACCCTTTACTCTCCCAGCAAATCGTGTGTAACGTCTTATTACCCTAAGGCTTTTCTTCACCAGATCAGTGATAACCTAGAGAATACCTGCATGGTCTGAACAGTATCTTCTGATGAATTTTGTGTCACTAAGCTCATTCATTACATCCTTTCCTGATAGATCATTTATGAGCTGGACATGTTGTAGAGCAGCCATCATGGTGATGATAATGGTCTGTCAGGAGCTGCAGTAACAGGTTGTACAGGTGTCTGGAAAGGAACTAATCTGTTTTTACACTGATTGCTTTGTGAAAATAGTTTCGGTTTCTGAACATTTTGGATTTTGAATGTTACTTAGGGATTAATTATATTTGAGAACAAAGATTCCACTGTAGGTAGATGTCAGGCCATTAGCTGTTTATGTTAAATTAAAATATCTTGTATTGTATTTATTATTTTAGTCAGATTTTTATGCTCTATTTTTTTTTCAAATTGTATTTGTTAGCACCGTGGATGTAATCCATGTAAAATTGTTCTGATAGATTGACACAAATATGTAATTCTTGAATGGCATTAGGATTAATCAGTTAACATACATTCATCAGTTTTACTTTCTGTCCCCTAATCCATGGAATAGTCTGTGAGCTGGCACCCATAGAATTCTGAGTCGTCCTCTTTACTAGTATCATAATTTTTTTTCCCTTGCTTATTTCAGCGCTCACATTCCTCTATGTTCCTTCACTTTAAGTAGTCTACTAATAGTCATATCACAAGATGAAACAATTACTCCAGGATTTCAGTGTCTGGTTTTGCTAGTATAGTCAGCATCAATTTTTGTGTCATTGCAGACTGTGATTGGCATGTCATATATCACTTCCTAATGGTTGGGAAAAGACCCCTCAGTGTCAGTGAGGTCAAGATGATACCTGGCTGCCCACCAAACACCCTTGACGTATCACTCATTGAGAACCTCTGGGTCATTCTCAAGGTTAAAATAAGAGATGTCTCCACACTTGAAGAATTAGAGACTGAGCTTTGTTGAATGTGGAGTTCCAAATTATCACCATCTCTGACAAATATTAAAAAAACACAAAGGTCAGTCTATAAACAAATAGAGGGTTATTAAACAAAGCTTCTGATTATTTGTTTTATTGTTATTTTAGTGTAATAGAAATCTTGTTTTGTATGTTGTTTTGTTGAAACATCAACTGATTTTGACCATATAATGGTAATACTACCATCTCTTTCACATGGTTATTACTATCAGATTTAAGCTTACTTCTAATGTTCATAAAATAAACCTGTGTATGAATAGAAGTTAAGGCATGGTATAGTTTTAATGAGTTAAAAGTCTGTCAATATTGTCCTTTAAGTGGAATGTCTGACATCTATAGGTCCAGTGAAACACTTATTTTGTTCAATTTGATGATGTGTCATGCTGAGGATTTGTGTGATGTTTGTTGAAAATTTCTTGTGGGAAACCTTGAAACACCATCTGTTAGCAGCAAAAATGGTGAAAAATGTACAATAATATGGAAGCAGGTCTTTATCTCACACATTCTTTGAGATAATTATATATCACAAGCTTTCTTGGACAAGATTTTATTCCATTTTATTTTATTGTTGTTATAATTATTATTTTTTTATTCTTATTTTTATTTTCATTTACATGCATTAATATACTCACCCCCATGTTTTGTTGAGGCAGTAGACAGCTGTTCAATATACAGTGGTGTCTCACTGGGATGACTTAACACATTGATGTTGACTATACTCATAGAGACCTGTGATAATTCTTTGATGCTGTATTTGCAAAAGTATCATACTGTCTACAGATCAAACCACACTTCTGTAAAAGAAATATTGTATCTAACTATATACTGTATATCTGTATATTCCTGTACAATGGTATAACTTTGTATCAAATATCAGATGGTGCTCTGGCTATATGTAGATTTCTGCTTCTTAGAAGTGGTTACTAATTTTCATATTATATTTCTGAGAGCTTATATTATGGTGAATTAATATATTTTTGTTCAGATCCAGTCATTACTGCAAGATTATCATTATACTGGTAGTTCCCTCTCATGGACTCTGGAGCTTCCATCGTTTTCCTTTTTTTTTTTTTTTTTTTTTTTTTTTTTTTTTACAAAAATTTTAATGCAGTTTTGATATAACAAAATTATGATGTTATATAATTACAATAATAATGACTAGTGTAAATGCCCTCAGTTCATGATTGAGGAGTCCCAGATTTTGATCCCAGCTTATGCTTATAGAATGTATTGGGCCTATCTTCAACACTGTTTAGTTAGGAGTGGTCAAGTACATAACCAGAGTTGTGATTTGGTGTTCTTGCAAGAGCAGTTTTACAAGTGCATGTTGTGTGTGTGTTCTTGCCTTAAAACACTAGAAGTGGTATTCATGAGGATAGACAAATAAGTTTAACAAAATATTGCAATATTGTTATTTATTGTTACAGCATACAACAATAGTCTTTTGAATTAATAAGGAGTTATGTTCTGTTTATTTCTAAAGATTAATTTTTGTAATGAAATTAAACTATTTAAAACAAATTTTAACAAAATGTGTACATGAAATGTGTGCCAAAGCTGGAGTTACCAAAGAAAGGGAAGCCAAGGTGAAAATGTAATCAGCAGGACAGAGTGAAGGGAAGTGACCTTGTCGTAATGAATGGCAACATTGTCTTGCATATACTTTATGGTATTATTTTACTACAAAGTTGTACAGTATTATTTTTGTAATGTTTAGTATTGTGTATTCTCATGAAGACATGCTGTTGCTCACCTCAGAATGTTTGTGCTCACAGGTTTAGTTGATTGTTGATTACATGTTTGTTTGTGTGTGTATGTGCCCATGCCCATGCATGCAGGCATGTGTGTTTACCTAGTTGTATTTACCTAGTTGTATATTACAGGGTGCGAGCGGGGTTCATAGTGACCTGTCTCCATATCTAAATTTATCTATTTTTTCCTTAAATTTGTGCACACTTTCTGCTGCTATGATTTCTTCACTCTATCCATTTCAGATGTCCATTGTCCTATGTGGAAAGCTGAATTTCTTATTGTTCCTCAGACACTGACTTTTCATGATCTTAAAATGTCCTCTTGTTTGTCAATTTCTATCCTCTGTCAGTGATAGCAGGTCTTGTCTATCTATCTTTCCCATATGGTTTACCAACTTATATATTGTTATTAGGTCTCTTCTTTCCTTCCTTTCTTTCTATCCTTCAAAGTTGGTAGTTTCATTTCCTTTAGCCTTTCTTCATAGGGAAGTTTCTTTGCTTTTGGGAGCATTTTTTTTTTTTTTTTTTTTTTTTTTAGCTGTCCTTTGGATTCTTTCTTGTTTCTTGTGTGTGTGCCCATGCATGCGTGCGTGCATGCATGCACAACAGTAAGTATACATAGTCAAGTATGTAGCTGTTTAGAAGTCCTGTACTGGGTTGTTAGTCATATTGAATGATGTGTCATATGAGTTGTTTCTATACAGTGCTCGTCACGGCATTATGCCGAGTGAGCGCTTCAGCTTGATGCCGTGACAAAAAATAATGGCCTACCGTACAAGGGATCTTTTTCTCTTACTGCATTATGCCAGGTACCAGCCATTACCATGATGTCGCTGCCTCTAAACACACAAAGCAGTTCCACTTCAGTGCCTGCATGGCTGTCATGGTAAGAGGAAGTGTTGTGCTGTTCTCATTCATGCCATCTTTTGTCTGTTTCCCTTGGTTTCTGGGCTATACCTTGGTGACTTGAGTAAAAAGTTATTAACACCTGTAACTGTAGCTCAGATCAAAGGGCTTCATAAAGCTGGGCTCCAGACAAGAGAAATAGTGTCGAATGTTGGTGTGAGTGAGCTTATGTGCGAGAAACTGGGTGAAGCATTTCAAGGACAGTGGTGGTGTTTGAGTTACTCTCTGCTAAACCTCATCATGGCCTCTCAAAGAAGACATCTGTTCATACTTTAACTGTGCTCAAAAGGCAGCTAGAGAGTACACCTACCATAACTGCCAGAGAATTGAAAGAAAAAACCCACGTGTTCTTTCTGACGCGTGCCAGGCCGAGGTTTACGGTAATAGATGGTAATTCAATATCACCATTGTCTTTGAAATGCATCACCCAGTTTCTCACAGATTGCTCACTCACACCAACATTTGCCACTATTTCTCATCTGGAGCCCAGCTTTGTGAAGCCCTATGATCGAAGCTATAGTTACAGGCATTAACGACTTCCTTTTACCCCTAGTCACCAAGATATAGCCCAACCAAACCAAAGGAAACAGACAAAAGATGGTGTGAATGAGAGAACAATGGCACAACACTTCCTTTCAACACAACAGCCACATGGGCAGTGAGGTACTACTGTGGTGTGTGTTGGGAGGCAGTGACATTATGCTAATGGTTGGTATCCGGCATAATGCTGTGACAGAAAAAGACCCTCCTGTATGGTAGGCTATTGTTTTTTGTCGCGGCATTATGCTGGGGCGCTCATCTGGCATAATGCCATGAGAAGCACTGTAGGGAAAGTGAAGTGCAGTAATGAATTTAAATGATAGATGATCTGGATTTTTCTTGGTAAGATTGTAAAACTTTTTAGAAGGCGTAAACCAGTACATTCACTGTTATTGAGTAGGAACATACAAAACCTCAGAGTCTATGTGTGTGTACTGAAAGATGAGCATTCTTGCTTTGAAAAGTAAATTGTGAAAGTTATATTGTCATTGTAAATTAGTTATATTGTTATGCATATTATACTGACTGGTCAGAGCTACTTGCTCTTCTCAGGATCCCATATAGCTCCTGAAATCTTCTGTTGAATATCTTATCTTATATAAGTTTATCACAGATTACAAATTTTCAGTTAGGGCAACTATTACTTGAAAGATTAAACAAGATACTAGTAAATTTAGCACATATATAAGTAAGGCTCTCATTAATTACTGTTTTACAAAATTGTTTTAGGTTGGTAAATTTGATTTCTTTTATACACCCAGTATAGAATTAATTGTAGAAAATAATTCAGTGTTACATACTTAATAGATTCAGTGCTGAATTACATAGTATACACATAATTTTACACATTTAAGCATACTTTTTATTTAGATTCATACATCAAAGTATAAAGTGTGTGTGTGTGTGTGTGTGTGTGTGTGTGTGTGTGTGTGTGTGTGTGTGTGTGTGTTCATTCATCAGACATTATAAGGTAAATCTTCAACTTCTGTCACAGCCTAACTTTTTTTATAAGTGAAGAATGCAATTGATTGTCAGAATAAATCTCACGCAGGTAGCCTTTGAGACAATGTAGTGTGTTTATGCATGTATGTGTGGGTGACTTCTATATTCAATTGACACTCCAAACTAGAGTGATGCAGTGATGCTTAGTGTGTTCATGCTTGTTGCATTCACTGTTTGTGGTGTTGCAATGCAGTCTAGCAGTGGCATCAAGACTTGTTTAAGACTGTGTTTTGAAGCAGTGGCAGCAGCAAAAGGGTTTGAGCCCAAACAATAATAAGCCAAGCTATTCCTCCAATATTGCTAACCTTGCTGTAATATTAGTTAAATGTAGGAGGGCCAAACAGCTGAAGATTGATGCTATCTATGATGGACACAGTTACTTCCAATCACTAGAACACAGTATAGTTTTAAAGTAACATCTTGATTTAAAGTTCTTGGGCTGTTTGCCATGCTCTAACTTCTACTATTCTTCCTCAGATTATATTAACTTCATATAAAATCATTCTTTTCTGCCATGTTAACTACTTACACATGTCTATATATTTTATTTCTTTTTATAGAGTGGCTTTTACCTTAATGGTAATAAGTGTTGAATATATAGAATTCTGAATTTCCATGATTTTATGTATTTTCTTGGTCTGAGTTTTAAATGAGATAAAAAATTGTTATACATTTATTTTTAAAGAGTACAGAAGTCTGAAATGTACCTTAGTATTTATGTACAGCAATTTACCATTAATACTTCACTTTGATGACATTTTGTGAAGCCTCTTCACATTTTATCCTAGTCTCTCCGATGAAAATTTCCTGGTGCTGCCACTGGTTTGAAGACTGCTTTTGTTCATTCTTCTAGTGATATTTGTGTTCAGAGTTCATTCTTGTAGTGATAGGTGAGCTCATTCCTATGCTGACTGTTGTATTCCTTTTGCTGTGATGTTGGTGTGGCATTGAGTAGTGTATTGGGTGAGAATGGGAGAGGTTGCTTTTAAAATACAATAGTGTTAGTTGATATGGAATTTATTTATCAGTGATTTCTAGAAGAGAACAATTCAACCAGAAATGGCTTAAGAGAGATGGTGGTATTTATTTCAAAGTCAATGTTCTGGATTGAAGGCAAGCAACAGTATAGTTTCAAGCTGCAAGCAGCATTAAATATTCTTTGAGACAGCTCTTATATCATTGTCACTGATCAAAATAGCATTACTAATGGCGTAAGAAAATAATGTTTAATATTGGTGAACATGGATAAGAATGAAGATTTGTGGAATGCTGTTTGGAAGGATCTTAACACTTCGTAGTGTATTTTGCCTATGGAAATTGTATGTTCTTACTTTCTTTGTCTGAAGGTAATGAAACGATTCACAAAATGTAGATGTCATAACTTTTAATAAGGGTAATTTTTATGTACAGTGCAACATGATATATTGAATAATTATATGTGTAGTGAGTGTTTCTTGGGCAAGATTGAAATAATTTTTATATTTAAAATGGTGTTAGTCTTTTTTACTCGGTGTTTAGTTTTATTATTAAGTGAAAAGCTATTTTGTTATATATTTCTACACAAGTAATAGTCCAATGTCAAAACAAGGTGGCATTCTTGCTATGCAAATTTGTTGTTAGCTTTATTGTTGTTATTTACAGCTGAATTTTCATTAAATTGATTGTCTCTTTTTTAATTAATAGATGTAAAAAAAATATTGGTCAGAAACATTTCAGTTGTATTTTTGTCTGTGATAGATATTTTCTTTAGTAAAATGTTTAACATGTATTTTCTTTCACTGATATCATCCAGTTATTCTGTACTAAGATAGAATGCATGTTATGTTGCTGGTGGAGTAGTAGTTACTATTACACATAGTATATTTTCTTAAAGACAAAGTGAGAGGAGTTACACCACTAGATACCTCAATAGTGTCAAAAAGTAGGCCTCTACCAGAAAAGAAGCTATTGGATAAGAAGAAAAAAAGCCTAGTTTATGCCGTGTAGCTAATTATGTGCCACAGGACTATTTCACCCGGTGACACTCATCGCTTCAGCCTTCTTGAAATGCTCTTGATGCATGCAAAATTTCAGCCAGTACGTAATTTCCATCGAACTTCATTGTCATGACGTGTTGCGTGCCCCTGTATAAACAACCATTTTTAGCAACATTTATTTTGTTAATTTATATTTGTGCAGAGAGAGAGAGAGAGAGAGAGAGACGCTCAAATAACTTTCTCCAAAAAAGAAAAGAAGATTTAACAACCGGTGTATTTCCTTAGGTGCCTTTAATGTTTTACTTTTGAAACTGTTTAATAGGCAGGAGAAACTACAGACATGAATAGTTCCAGAGTTGTCAAGAAAAGGGGTGGAAGCGTAACAATAGACTGTCAGCTCGTGATTAACATGATGGACAGAAGAGAAATGCGAGTAATAACTGTTTTGTGTAACTATACGGAATACATGTTGGTCAGAAACTAAACAAAAGTGTAGGCAAATAGGATTCTTTTATTAAAATGCTTTCGAAAATTTATATGTCAGTAGCTGAAGGAGTGGAATACGGTCCTTTATGAGGGACAAGTTGAATGCATGCCAGGCAAACTTTCCGCAAAAAAAAAAAAAAAAAAAAAGCTGGACGTTTAGAAAGGTAGACAAAAACTTGACCAGATAAAGGGTGGCACAGAGGCACAGTCATAGAGAAAGATAGAAGGAACTCCATAATGCTTTGTAAGCGTCAAGTGCAGAGAGGACGTTGCATGAAAGCATATATACACATGGCTAAATCCAATAACGACACACTTTTGAAGGGACTAATTACTGTTCCGCAACCACTGCGTACACGTGTAGTTGAGAATTTTTAAGGTAGTTAAGGTGCGTATATATATATGAAAAATAAATAAATCTTTAAAATCCGCATGTCGATGGGATGATTACATTTTCACTATTTTATTTTGTTTCCCATGATCAAGTGGTTATTACTCTTCCATTTTCCTGCTATCCATCCATTATTCCAGATGGACTCGGGAATATAGCTTTGCAAGCTTCTTAATAGCTTTATGGTTTCTTGAGAGGATGCGCGGATGGAAATGCGTGGGAAACAGCATCGCACCAAGACAAATTGCCAGTGTCTGTCACTGTCTTGAGTGAAACTGTTGGGACATGCAAGCAAGATATACTGATGAGGGCATAGACATTTTTTTTCTTAAGAAATAAGAGAGAAGTATAAAAAAAAATAATGTATTTGAGAAACATTTAATTGGTAATTTAAATTGAAATTTTGTCCCTTAAGAAATTAATTCTGTCCACTGAAACTGTTTAAAGAGTCTGTAGTATTTTGCATGCACCGCGTATACCCTTAGTAGTAATGTCACTGGCCTGTGAAGGGGGTTAATCCTCCGATGATACGTGCCCCTTTAGATATATATTTCTTAGCATTTCAAAACGCAAGCCATTACACGTATCCCATTACAGAACAGCAGATTCATATATAGAATTGAGTTTGACCGTATTATTTGCTTTGTAACTAACTCCAAAGCGCCAATAAAATAAAACAAATAATAAGGAACGGGTTATGTAGGGCAGTGACGCGTGTGAGGACTCACTTGTTTGTTTACAGGTCGGTCCTTCCGTGCCCCGCCGCCACACAGGCCTTCTTGCTCCTCCTCGCCGCTCCGTATTTAGCGCGAATCATCCATTCACCATGAAGGTCTTCAAGGATATCGTCTCAGGTAAGTTGGAGACAAATTCACGCTGAAGGTAACTAGCTACGTATGGACTTGATGAGTAATGATTTAAGAGGTTTTTAGCTAAGTGAAAGTAGGGCAGTGGCTGACAGCTGATGGTGACACAATGATGAAATCTGGTGTCACGGGATTGCTGTCCTCTAGGCTGTCTTTGTGCTGCCTGGCTGCTGGACGAGCCGGTAGATGACATGGCCTTTCATCTCCACGTGAACGGGATAAATCGTCTGAATATTGACTTAAATGCTAAATACTCTCATTGTAAAAGATTAGTGTATGGGTGGGGTGAGGGCGAGGGTGGGCCAAGGTTGACCAGTTCGATTGAAACACCCAAAGTACGCCCTACCTAGGAATATGTGGTGGTTTTAAGTCACGCCAAGGTCAGGCTGGTGCTCTATAGGGCTAGTTATGTCAGGGTATGGTATGGTTTGGAGATTTTAACCTGGTGAGAAACTGCTGGGCTTACTCTCAACTTGTAGGGTATATATTTGCCGTTTTCTTTCTCCTGCTTTCGTCTTTCGTCTCATATTTCTCTCTCTCTCTCTCTCTCTCTCTCTCTCTCTCTCTCTCTCTCTCTCTCTCTCTCTCTCTCTCTCTCTGGGTATTGGGCAACAGTACCAGGAAATTGCTGCAACAGTGTTCATGGAGCTGGGATGGTGCAGAGCCATTGTGTGCAGTGTGCTTGTTGGTCTTCTTTTACACCACAAGTATGATGACTCACCTGGCAAACTCACCTGGTCATTGGTCATTGGGTGGAGTTTACCAGATCAGGTCTAGTGGTGTTAATAGTTGTTGTATGTATCTTTATTTTTCCCAGGGCACAGTGGAGACTTGCTTCTTGAATTGTTTTCTCTAATGCTGTATATCATCTCATTTGTTCATAAACTAGAAAAAAACTGTTCACTTTGTTGTTATGAGTGTGACATGTATTGATCCATTCTGCAACCCCTGATGACTTGTTTGAATCTTGACAACAATTCATAATTAATAAATCTACTTATAATAATGGAGATTCTGAAAGTTTACACACAAATAAACAAAGAAAAGATAACATGAATACAAATTTAGCTCCTATTAGCCTGTTCAAAGTGGGGTTAATGACAAGAGGAAGTGTTACAGAAGGTGTTTTTGGAAGGAATTATCTTCCTTAGAACAATCAGAGAACTGTAGAATTTGTTTTCATCACAAAGAAATGTAAAGCAAGATTCAAGATGCAAATGCCTTTTTGTGTTTTTCCAAGATTCCTTTTTGTCACCATCATGTGATACTTTTTTTTTTCTTCTTTTTTACCAACACAACACAACACCCCTATATAGATGAAGAAATTAAAAGAATAGATGATTTAACCTAAATTATAATATGCTGCATTTATATGGTCACCACATAGTAAGAAATATATAAAGAAGATAGAAAGGATTTAAAGAGCTGCAACCTAAATGGTTTCAAGTTTGAGAGACCAAACATAAGAGGACAGATTAAAAATATTAAAACTTCCAACATTGCAAGAGAAGAGAGAAAGAGGAGACTAATTGCTATATACAGGGCATGGAAGGGGATGAACACAGTTGACAAAGAAGACCTATTGGTGTGGGACTCAAGAAATACAAGGGGACACCATGAAATTGAAAAAAAAAACCGTGTGTAGAAGAGACATTAAGAAATACAGTTTTCTAAACGGAAGCATAGAAATATGGAACAAATTGGATGAAACTAGTTTTAGCGCAAAGTTTCATGACTTTAATGATGACTATAAGTATGGAGAAAAGACAACATGAGCATAGCTTCCTGTAAAACACAACTAGGTAAACACACACACACACACACACACACACACACACACACACACACACACACACACACACACACACACACGGCCTGGTAGCTCAGTGGTTAGAGCGCTGGCTTCACAAGCCAGAGAACCAGGGTTCGATTCCCCGGCTGGGTGGAGATATTTGGGTGTGTCTCCTTTCACGTGTAGCCCCTGTTCACCTAGCAGTGAGTAGGTACGGGATGTAAATCGAGGAGCTGTGACCTTGTTGTCCCGGTGTGTGGTGTGTGCCTGGTCTCAGGCCTATCCGAGATCGGAAATAATGAGCTCTGAGCTCGTTCCGTAGGGTAACGTCTGGCTGTCTCGTCAGAGACTGCAGCAGATCAAACAGTGAATTACACACACACACACACACACACACACACACACACACACACACACACACACACACACACACACACACACACACACACACACACACACACACACACACACACGGTTTCTTGCAGTTGACCTCCTGGAAGAGGCTTATGCCTGTGACTCCAGATCTTCATTTCCATATTTTGGTAGTGTGTGGCGGATCTCATGTGCTTTGTAATCATAATATAATTTTTGATTTGCCCAGAATAGGTTTAATTTGGCCTCAAAATTCTTTACGGAAGTTGCTGAAACTACCCACTGAGGAGGCAGAAGATTTCAAGTGTTTATCATGCTACATGGAAAAGCATATTTCCTTACATTCAATCTAGATATTGGCTTGAAAAGTTTGGTGAATTTCCTCTGGTTGCTCTAATTCTCTACATTTCAGTAATCCCATGTAACACAGAGCTAGGTGTGGTGTGATTGTGTAATACAGCCAGTGTCTTTGTTTCCCAGGTGATGAGATGTTCACAGACACCTACAAGTTTGAGGACATTGACGATGCCTTCTACATGGTGGTTTGCAAGAACACAACAGTGACCGAAGGCAACATCGAACTTGCCGGTGCCAATCCTCTGCAGAGGAAGCAGATGAGGGCACCGAGAGCTCCAGCATTTCTGGCATTGATGTTGTCATATACATGCGCCTCCAGGAGACTGGGTTTGGCACCAAGAAGGACTACCTCACCTACATGAAGGATTACATGAAGACGTGAGTGTTGGCACATACCAGGTACTAAGCTGTTTGTATTGTATAGCTTCAGTAGAATTCAGGGAGTTCTGTCAGACTTAGTACCTTCAGTACACACCCCATTAGAAATGTCCTTGGTAAGAATATTTTTTGTGGCTTCCTTTGACTATGTTATGCTCAGTGCTGATTTCAAAGGTGTTATATACATGATATACTGTATTTGACGACATGTAGGACACGCAGGCATAAAAGATGAACCCCATTTCAGCAGGTCAAATTCAGGAAAAAAGTTTTGTGTATTTAAGCATCAACTGTTGAAAGCAATCCAGCAGAACATTACACAAACAGGAAACATTGCTGCAGAAGCAATGGCATCCTCAAGTTCTGGCCAATGTGGGACTGGGCATTGAAGATTATGTTTTATATTTCCTTGTGCTCTTCAGTTGGTCTTCTTGCTGTCATCAGACACACAATTTTATCCATAGGTGGTGGCCCAAAATCCCTTGCCAGGGTTCCAGCTAGGCCCAGAATTACAGGAGCCAAAAGTTTAGCAAATGACATTTTAAAGGAGCCATTTCTGAAAATGTGTAGCCAACTAAATTGTAGCCAAGTGCATTTTCCAGGAGCTAATTTGTTGATGTTGGAGGTATCGTGTGCATAAGTCGTTTCCATGATGTTACGGCTAGGATTTTCGCAGTGCATAAATTATGAGGTCGTTTGATGGTGAAGAGATCGTCGGATAGAAGCAACGTGGGGATAACGGGCAGTGTGGGGTCCTTGCTGTTTACTGCAGATCGATCTGAGGAGGATTATATCAATTACTGCTACACAGATCTTTTTAAAAGCTAGGCGCCATTTTTTTTTTTTCGCTGTATGGGTGTAACTAGGCACCAACTGAATATTTTTGCAATTGGCGACATTGGCGAACGGTATCTGGAACCCTGCTTGCTGCTGCTCTATTGCCATGCTCCTTGGCATAACCTACCACTTGTGTGGTGCGATCTTTTTCCTCCTGCTGCCATAACAGTGTGGGTGTTGATGTGTTTTTATGATCATGAACTTGTTGTTACTCACCGCTAGATGGCATTGAGTCAGGGTTCCTATCTGCGATATTTATAAACGTGTATCACAGCCTTACAGATCAGGTTGCTTTCATTTTTATGATAATTAGTTTTTGTAATATTACTGATAATAGTTTTGATAAGTACCAGCAATAAAATAATGATGCATGCAGAGTAGAAGTACTGATAGTAAGCTAGATCAGTGAGTGTTAGAGGTCGCAACTTTGCATATTAGACACAGGTTGATTTTTTAAGCCAAATTTTTTGGGGAAAGGTGTGTCTTATATGCTTTCAAATGAGGCTGGTATTGCAAGAGGGGGATAACCCACAAAAATGGTGAAATCGAGTTACGGGTGGCAGTGTGCTCACAAAGGATGTCAAAAGGTCCTAAGCACGTCGGCCATACCAAAATTGACCATTTGTTGGTGTTCTGAAGGTCTAAAGTCGAGCGAAACTCACACAAAAAAAAATTGAGACTAACATTGGAAGTGAGTGCAAGCTGGGGATAACCCGCGGTTGGTGGTAGTGGTGTGCGAGCCAATCAACTGTGAGCGTCTCGCTATGCCCCTGCGCTCGGCCAATCACAACCTCTTTACTTTCAGGGAGGACCACTTGCGGAAAACAACACGGCTTTTAATCCTGCCTGATCTTTCTCCACAGACCCACACCATTGTGCCTTGCTTACGCATAAAAGATTGTTCCCGATAATTAACTTAACTGTTTCAAGCCAATGTAAAGGATGAGAGTCAACCAAGATGATCATACTAATTTT
The DNA here is from genome assembly GCF_017591435.1 of Portunus trituberculatus. NCBI lineage: Eukaryota > Metazoa > Arthropoda > Malacostraca > Decapoda > Portunidae > Portunus > Portunus trituberculatus. Next base: position 12,712,004 of record NC_059274.1, read on the forward strand.
TTCACTAAGTTTTTAAACTTTGTTAAAAGCGAGTTTGGTGTTCATAAACGAGCAGATGGTAGTAAAACGAAACCTTCGTTGTAGCGAAATTTCGTTGTGTGAACCTTCATTAAACGGGGGTTGCCTGTACTCAACTTTTATTTAAAAAAAATACTTTTTATTATGTAATGCAGTCAGGTAACGTAGTCTTCGTAACATACTACTCGTTTTATCATAAAGTAACGTAATTTCATTGATAACTCATAAGTTTTTGGAAAATAGGTGCTCTAGGTAGCGAAACAATTTTTTTCACAAGAAAAAAAATTTTTGATTACAAAAATTTCTTGGATTTTTTTTTTTTTTTTTTTTGGTATTGGTATTATACATTACTTCATAAGACCCTAAAAAAAAAACTAACCTACCCTAGGTAACTTTTTTGGCTAGTAACTGTAGGTAAATTTTTATTTATTTATTTTTTTTATTTATTTATTTATTTATTTTATTTTTTAGGAGGCTGAGATAAAAATAAGGTGGCAAAACAGAACTCTTCGAGACCTTTATTTTGATGTATGGTAATAGCATAGTATGACCTTCCTTCCATGCGTAATAAGTGGCTAACTTTAAAGCGTATTTTCTCGAAAGTAGGGTCATGAGGGTTATCTCCCTCTTGCAATACCAGCCTCAAATAAGGTACATTGATTTATGTATTTTGGTATATATCACAAAGTATCTAGCTAGTTTTTAAGGTAATGTAATTAGATGACATAAATTAATGCAGGATGTCATAAAAGACAATCAGCAGTAAAATGTTTGCTTTCATGAGCAGTTTTGTAAAAAGCAGTTTCAGGTGTGGTTACTTTTCCATCACACTGATTCATTGCTTTCAATACTTGAAGATGCTCTGGCACTAAGGGACTTCTGCTTTCTCTGGTTCAGTTTGAAGGGCAAGCTTGAGGGAACACCTAACATTGACAAGCTGCCATCCATCCAAAAGCCTCTTCAGGAGCTGCTCAAGAAGTTCAAGGACCTACAGTTCTTCACTGGAGAGTCCATGAACCCTGACGGCATGGTGGTGCTTGGCGACTACAAAGAAATTGACGGGGAGGAGCGGCCAGTATTGTACTTCCCCAAGTATGGTCTAGAGGAGGAGAAACTATGAGCCAATATATTTATTTATAGATATAATTGTGAGTATATCATTGTGTTTATTGTTGTTAATTACTCTTTATTAGGTACCACTACCATGTTTGACAGCTTATGAGATTACTTCTCCTTAAAAGCTTTGAGGAAAGCACTTGCCTTCCATGAATGATGGCAGCACAATATCATATCTGGAGACTGCAGGCTGGAGGAGTGAATGTTTTCAATTTTATTGTCTCCTGCATAAAATCTAACCAAGTTGCAGGTTATCATAAGCCATCAAATATGGTATTCATATTAGCCAAGCATGCCTTGCTTTGTGACTGCTTTGTTATGGTTGGTACCCAAATATACTAAGCTTTCTTTGTCTGCCATATCTTCCATGATTGTTTTATTATTCTTATGTGGAAATTATTTCTTTATATATATGTCACTGCATCTTGATAGACTCATACTCCACTGCTGCTGTAGTGATGCACTTCCAAGTGAATACTTGGGAATGTCTTTCAGAAATATACCAATTGCATTATAAGTGGTTAAGACATTCACCATTGAAAGGTAATTCAAATAGAATAAACAGCTTATTCACAAAGACCGTCTTGTCAACCAGTGTTTGATAAACATAATATTCCCTAAAATTTTTGCTTTTTTCATGTTGGGGTTGATCATAAAACTTGAGTCCAGTGATAATCCACCAACATTTATTCTCTTCACTTAACTTCACTTCAACCTCTTCACCACTGCAAATGTAAAGGCGTTTTCAGTATCATCACCGCAAGGCCAAACGTGTTTGAGTTCACGCTGAACAGGACGGTGCTGAGGACACCGTCGGTGGTGCCAGACGACCGTGTCACTGTGATCTGAATCCCTGGGGGAAGTTATCGTACACATCAGTCGCCTGAGCCAGCACTGTGGTCAAGACATAAACACAGCAGCATGGTGGAAGAGTTTGGAGATTTATTCCTTAATGGGGAGTATTATAGGTCACCAGTGTTTCATCATTTGTATATGCCGAGGGCCGAGCAGCGCAATACTCATAAAAAACAACAGGTCTTCAGTCCTGGAAGTGGTTTGATCTACGCGGGCTTGTTTTGAAGGTGTTCCATTGTTGATGTATGGCTGCGGTTTTCCGACGCCTATATAATTGAATTACGTCAATACTTAGCAGATAATGTATTTTACCATCATTCATTACTTTATGATATAAGAATTTGCAACAATATTATAATTTTTTTCACCTAATAATAGAAAAGTAACTACTATTGTATCAAAGTCACGACTAGAAGTATGGAATCGGACAACACCCACAACAAGGACGGATAGATGCGACATGTCACCAGCTACCACCAGCTCCTTAATTTATTTCACGCCATACTTTTGATATCAGTTCTCTCCAGTATGCCGCACAATATGTGAATGTAAATCTACATCTACAGTACCCACTTCTTTGGCCTAACATACGTCTTACTATTCAGTTTTATTCAAAATGTAACTCCTTGATCTCATTCCATGAGGTTGATGGGGTTACTCCACGCTGATTGGCTAAAAAGCGTTTGCCAAACGAAACTTTGAAAAGGCGTTTGCTCGCGTTTGTAAAAAAACTTGCCTCCGTTTGACTCCGTATGCCCCCAGCCGCACCGCTACTGAAAACGCCTTGATTTTCCTTTTGTCACTCCAGTTCCCAGATGAATTGAATGAGGGCCTAGTATATACCAAGCATCAGCCATAGTTAATTTTGCATGTCTTTTACTGCTCAGTAGTATTTGTCTTACCTTCACTTTTTGTCATATAATAAGTAGTGCATGTGCCTGCCTTTGCTTGGCTTGAGGTGTTTGTCTAATAGGACTAGTATCTAGTTTTGTTTGACTTGTAGTGTGGTAGAGCACAGACTGAGGATGAGTGGATTGTGATGGGCTATCCTTCCGTAGTAAGTCCATTAAAATGACAAGGAATTTGCTTTTGCTAATTTTGGTTGGTGGCAAGTTCTTGTGGTTACATCTGCTTGTGTATTCCATATGCTCTAATTTTCAAGGATATTTCATCAGGAGAGTTGTGTTATATTTTTGTGGTGGTGTTTTTGTGGCATTCTATTATTTGGGGAGTGAAAATGATATAATTAAAGGAATTGAATTTTGAATGAATGTCATTAGTCATCTACATTTTCTATTGAAAAGTTAAAACAATACTAAGTAGGCTTTGGAAGAAACATTACCAGAAAATAGATTAGTGTCCCTCCCTGCTGATTCTTTTGGCATCGTGTTGCTCATGTTGGCATCAGACTTAGGCTGATATTGTCTTCAGTGATCAATGAGGAATGCCTGAGACAAGATCTTGTTCTATCATTGGAATGAAAATCAGGAAAGTTTTCAGATTCTTTGGTGAGTCTCTTTAAGACATATTTCATGTTAGGTGGTGTAGATTTGAAGTCCATCTGATGACCTATTATGACTGACTACCACATACTGTGGTGTTACTATGAGTACATCCAAATGATAACTGGCAGATTAGTGTTGGTAAGTGAAGCTACTTTGGAACATTTCAAACTTTAGCATACTGAACTGCCTTCCATTCAGCCATAGTTATCAATTTAGTTGTGTGAAATTGGAACACCCTTGATCAAGCACATTTTTGCTTATATGTTTTCTTTTCTTGGCATTACTTTAAGACTTGTATTTTTATTACAAATAGATTTGTTGCATGAGGCTGAGGTTACTTTCAAGACTTGACTTGTATGTAAGGATTTCTTTTTGCATTGAACTGGATTCCTGCCTCTGCTCTCTGCCTCTGCCAACCTACACATTGGAATGGCTAGTTGTATATAAACAATCTGAACAAAAATACTGGTTTGATATGATATAAATGAGGAAACTTCTATCGTATATTTAAGATAATAACTTCAATGGTTATCCTTAAGATGAATGTCTTGATAATGTTGCAGCTGCCGCCATCTGTTGTGTTCACTCTGGACCTTCTTTTTCAGACCCTATAACACCAGGATAGCCATTGGATCATCAGTTACTCATTACGGTCACTGAATTTAATATGCGCTAATAAAATTAAAATGCTCATCAACACTAGCTTTTATGTACTCCTTGAATGTGTATTTGTTAACTTTTGACGTCTGGTGGTGAATACTTGGGGCAATTGAGCTGGCAGCCAAAGGATATTTTGGGTTTCTGTCCACTGCCACCTCCACCCTTCCCTCATTGTGTGCTGGGTGTATATTCCT
>NC_059274.1:12721351-12758851 GCF_017591435.1 Portunus trituberculatus
GACTGCAGCCAATGTTACAACACAATCTAACCAAATATAACCCACAAAACACAAAATAATAAAACAGGATACGTAAACACACACTCTGGAAACGCAACTCACTACAAGTACATTTCAAACAGCAACGAGTCTTAACTACTCTGATTTCACAACAAAGCATCTTACACTGCACTACCAACAGCATAAAGAAAAAAAAAAAAAAAAAAACTCAGCTGTGGTAGAAAGGAAAAGAAAGATATACAAATGTTTGGTGTCTGTATGGTATTGATGGACTCTTAAACTGCACTGTCAAACAAAAACCGTAGATACTAATAAAGTTCTACTCGACAGATGTATGTGTGTATGGTGTCTGTATGGTATAGGTGGACTCTTGAACTGCACTATCAAACAAAACCTATAGATACCAATAAAGTTGTGCTAGACGAGTGGTGAGAAAAGGCACTGAAAACGTTGGATCGTGTCAGTTGTTCATTTGTCTCTCGTGCCTGTCTTTCTGTTACGCTCGTATTCTCAAACTTCTCTGCTTCACCTCCACTATTTCAAGAAGGTTTATTTAAATTTACACGAGTTTCTTAAGGTGTTTAGAGACAGAGTGACAAGACTTTTACATTATTAACTGGAGAAACTCTTGAAAACCCCGCTGATCATCTCTGTGGTCTTAAGAAATGGTCGTAGTGAGAGCAAAGCGTTTCTGAATGCGGGCGGCGGGCCTTAGTCTTACTCTCCCTCAGTGGAAAAAAGAACATCATTGCATCCGTTTTCTGTTTTAGGTCGCGGCGCACCAGGGGATAAATTCATTAGCTCCCAACTGGTGGTGGGCGTGAAGGCGCAACACTGGCGTCCCTGATTTGGTGCCATGATAAGCTTTCTGGCATTATTTTTATTTTGACTCACTTGAAGAATTCACCTACAGTAGCACAAGCGCCAAAACTAATATTTTTTTTTCCATGCGGTATCCTAGTTCTGATAGATTAGAGAACTGAACGTAATATAAAAAAAAAAAAGCGAAAAAATCCATATCTTAGTTCTTATAGATTTAGAAAAATGAACGTTAAAAAGAAAAATGAAAAATCTTCAACATAATTTTAATAGATTTGGTGAAATGAACGTAAAATAATGAGAGAAAAGAAAAACTAAAAAAAAAAAATACACTAGTATATTACGTTATCAGTCTTTAGTTTTCATTAGTTAGTTAAGTTAGGTTAGGTTAGGTTAATGTCCTAATATTAAGAGTACACCTTTCTCTTCCTTTACACTGTGACGAGTTTTCCTGATGCTGTTGGTAGTGCAGTGTAAGGCAGTTTGTTGTGAAATCAGGGTAGTTGGCCTTGTTGCTGTTTGAAGTGTACTTGTAGCTATTTTGTGTTTCCCGAGTGTTTGTTTACTTACACTGTGTTGTGTTTTGTGGGGTTAGGTTTAGTTAGATTGTGTTTCGTGGGTCAGGTTACGTTTGTTTTAGTTAAATTAGGTCAGGTTGTTTGAAGTGTACTAGTAGCTATTTGTGCTTCCCGAGTGTTTGTTTGCTTACGCTGTGTTGTGTTTTGTGGGGTTATATTTAGTTAGATTGTGTTTCGTGGGTCAGGTTACGTTAGTTGTAGTTAGATTAGGTCAGGTTGTGTAGGTTAAGTTAGATCAGGTTAAGTTAAGTTAGGTTTGAATGCGTTAAGTTCGATTGCATTTTGTAGGTCAAGTTTCGTTGGTTGTACTCAGATTAGGTTAGGATATGTAGGTTAAGTTAGGTTAGGTTTGAATACGTTAAGTTAGATTGTGTTTTGTAGGTCAAGTTTCGTTGGCTGTACTCAGATTAGGGCAGGATATGTAGGTTCAGTTTGGTTAGGCTTGGTTTAGGTTGGGTTAAGTTGGTTAAGTTGGGTTAGGTGTTGGCTTGGTTGGGTTGGGTTAGGTTTGGCTTGGCTTTGGGTTTACAATGGGTTGGGTTTGTGTTGGTAAAGTTGGGTTAGGGTTGGCTTGGTTGGGTTGGGTTAAGTTGATAAAGTTGTGGTTAGGTTCGGCTTGGTTGGGTTGGGTTGGTTTTGTGTTGGTAAAGTTGGGTTAGGTTGGCTTTTTTGGGTTAGGTTTTGGCTTGATTGAGTTGGGTTAGGTTTGGGTTGGGTTGGGTTGGGTTGGGTTGGGTTGGGTTTAATTCAAGTGTTGTTTTATTAGTACGTTCATATGAGAGTTATTAATTAATTATTTTTTCTCTTTTAGCAATATGTATAGTTAATGTTTTGGCGAGAATTGTTGGGTCGTTGTTGGCTTGCCGTGTAATCAACGAGTACCCCATTCATTCCCATACATTACCATTCATTCCTCCTCTTGCTATGTCATTTTTTTTACCATTTCTACTCGGTATGTCCCTCATCATCCTATTCACACTTATATAATCATCATCCTCATCGTCCTCATTTCCACTCGCTGTGTTCATTACTTCCCCGTTCCTATTTATGTAATCCTCATCTCCCTATTCCAACTCGATTTGTCTTTTTTTTTTTTTTTATCCACATTCCTACTAATCATGTAATCTTTATCTATCCATTCCCACTATGTTTGTAATCTCTAACTCTTCATTCTCCTCATTCTTAACCTCTTCAGTATCACGACACGTTTTCATATTTATTCTGCTTATTATTTAGCTTTTTATACAACTTCAGAAACTTATGTCGGGGTTAAAATAGTGAAGACTGGCCATTATTCTTCCGACCTCCGTAGATCCTTCGTAATGTAAATAAAATCGTTTAATCACACCCAAAATTCAAAGTAACAATACATCCTAGTACTGAAGGGGTTAATCTTATTCTCATGAACTAAACCATTCCTCACTCAGTTCATTACAGTCGTACCTTCAATCACTTACTCCACAACACACACACTTTTCGTTCATGCAGTCCACTTCACTCGTATCGTCCTTCACTCACAACACTCATACCCTCCCTGATTCAGTCCACTCCACTCATGCTTTGAGCTAAACCCTTCTTTACTCACTCCAGTACAGTCATACCTCCATTCACTCACTCCACAGCACTCATACCTTCGTTCATTCATTCCACTGTACTCATACGTTCCTTCAATCACTTCACAACATTCATACTTTCCTCATTCAGTCCAATACAGACATAGTTTCCTTCACTCACTCCACAACTCTCATACCTTCCCTCATTCGCCTTTACTCATACTATCTCACTCCACTCACGCCACCCTCTCCTGTGTCCTGAGTCCCAGATGCCACTCACGGGACCGTCCTATTCCGAGTCTCGAGCAGGGAGGGACATCCACGAAAACACATTAAATAAACAAGGTCATCAGCTCCAGTAATTAGCCCCGAGTCCCTGGCCTCTCCTAATGGCGGGATCGCGGGACTGCCAGACAGGCTATCACAGTTTGGTTTCCTCTGGACTTGAGAATTTACGAGTTTGGGCAGATTCCAAGGCTCAGGAGAAGAAGGAGAAGGAGGATCTAGAGGAGGATCTGATGAGGATGGCTGGGTTGACAGTGGAGGGGTGTCAGGTGGTGGTGCGGGAGAGTGTGGGTCTAGGGAGAAGAGTAATGATCACCTGAGAGTTGACGTGACTGCCTCGTGAGTTGAGCGACCTAAAAAAGTGACCTGGGTAGTGGGTTCTTAGTTATTTACTTGTCTGTCGTCGTGTTTCTTTGTTTGTTGTGTCCTGTTTTGTCCCTGTGTGGGTGGTGACAAACGAGATGAGGCGGGATTCTCTTTCTGAATTCATTTATCTTTTAATCTCTTATCTTTTTAGTTTCGTATTCTAAACATTGTTGGGTTTCATTTTAACTATTTTCAAGTGGCAATATTCGTCGGATTCTCACATCATATTATTTATAGTAGCGGTGTAGAATCCATAAATTGCTATTAGAATCTTGAAAGCACTGCCGATGACCACATTATATTTGTCTCCCGTTTGTTTAACCCTTCAGTACCAGGACGCGTTTTCATATTCATTCTGCTTACCATTTGGCGATTTTATACAGCTTCTGAAACATATTTTGGGATTAGAATAGTGAAGACTCTGGCCATTAATTTTTTGACTTCCACAGATCCTTCCTAATGCAAATAAAATCGTCTAATCATACTCCAATAATAAGGTAAAAATGAGTCTTAGTACTGAAGAGGTTAAAGCATTTCAGATGGGTTACCGAAAGGTTGAGGGTACACTCAGAGGTCGTGTTGAAATGTGGAAGTCTAAATTCATTTTCCACTTGTTTAAAAGCTGAAATGTGATAGCTTATGAGTTTTTTATTTTATTTGCATATTGATTTGTCTTTACTCTCCTACTCTCCGTACAAGAATTCAAATAGCTAACGGACTGATACGAAGAGAAATGGTGATAAGCAAAGTGCTTACGATGATGATAAGGGCCCTAACACTGATCCCTGTTCCACCTCACTAATTGCTTGGGCGCACTCAGAATTGGAGCCGTTTACTACAACTCTACCACCTATCGCTTAACCAAGACTTGATCCAGCCTAATATTTTTCCCTCCATCCCGTGCGCCCTAACCTTTCTCGTGAGTCTCTAGTATGGTACCTTATCAAATGCTTTACTAAAATCTAGGTCTAGGATGTCATAGCTATGAATAAAGTGTTGTTGGGCGGTGTCCGGCTGCACTGGTGCGCCGCACCGCCACTGCATTCATAAAGTTTTAGTTACAATGACAACACGGTTGCTTTTGTGATTGTAGTGACATATTAACATTTCTATATTACTGTTAGGAGAAGCAGTCTTGGAAGTCTTTCTCATGAAAGCAAAGCGCTTGAGAAAATTGTACTAGTTATAGTGAGACTTGTTAAATAGAGAGTGAGAGACCTAACCTAACCTAACCTAACCTAATCTATCCTAACCTAACCTAACCTAACCTATCCTATCCTATCCTATCCTAACCTAACCTAACCTAACCTAACCTAACCTAACCTATCCTATCCTATCCTAACCTAATCTATCCTATCACCCATCCTAGCCTAGCCTAACCTAACCTATCCAGCCCTAACCTAACCTAGAGACTATGATTGTGTCACCAGCCACCACCTCAAGGTCTGATGGGTGGTGGCCTGTGTGGCGGTGACGGTATGGTGTACTGTGTGGTGACCCTCCATGAGTGGTGGTCGGTGTGGTGTGGCGTGGTGTAGTGGTGCTCCGTGGCAGTAAACTCAGCACCACTCCAGGGTCACGTGGTACATAACTAAGATGAAGGCCATGGCCTGCGCACACCGCAGCAGGCTGTTCACTAGGCCCCTGCCACCCCGCGGGATGTCCTTCCCCTGCTTGGATGGGGACAGAATGGAAGGCTGCAAGACATCAGAGGACCTCCCTCGGGGCTCTCCCCTCCTGTGGCGGAGCTGGGCCTGGGGAGCGACCCACCTCTCGCCATCCCCGAGGTCACGGTGTACGACCTCGGGGGTCTCGCCAGTCTGAAGAATAAGTTCCCTTTGCTGAGAAGACTGGCCTTGGGGAGCGGCCCACCTCTGGCCATCTCCGAGGTCACGGTGTACGACCTCTTGTGTCAGGCTGGCCACGGTCTCGTCAGCCTGAGACGTGCGTTCCCTTTCTTGCCGGGACTGGGCCTGGAGAGCGGTCCGCCTCCGGCCATCCCCAAGGTTCATCAGTGTGACCTTGGGGGTGAGGACACAGTATGTGACCTCAGTGATCATGCTGGCTCCGGAGTTCGTGTACACAGCAAATGGAGGCAGGATGAGCTGGGTGTCACCAGCCTGGGGGAGCAGGCTGGCGTGTTGCTCAGTTTTTGCTGGTTCCTGCTTGTCCTTGGTTGTCCTTGGCTCGTCCAGGAGCCTTCCGCTGTAGAATACGGCGATAGGGGCTTGGTCTTGGGCCCCGCCAGCGCCGCCTGCTGCATCCCCAGATTTGAGGCTGAAGAAGAGCGCAGAGCGGCGCCCGATCCTGTTTGTTTTGAGTCCCGCCAGCAGGTCAGCCAGCGGGATCTCACGGCGGGCCACGAGAGTCTCTCCCGCCAGGATGTCCACCCTGACGGACGTGGCACCGTCCTTCTTGGTGACCTTCCCAATGGCCACCAAGGTCCTGCGGGCAGACCTGTGCTGGCCTGGCCCGTCCCCCGCGCTGGGGAAGCTGAAGTCCCCCAGCAGGCGCCGGCCTCCCTTCCCCTTGGTGCGGGGCAAACAGAGGGTGAGGCGGTCGGCGCCGCCACACTGGCCCACCACCTCCAGGTGGGCACACACTTTGAGAGTGCTGCACTGCTGACCCATTGCTCCAATCAATTTACCTTCTTGCTTTCCTTTCTTCACTTTGATATAAATTGAAATGTTTCCTCGGAGCAGTTTTGTCAAAATGTGTTGAAACCAGATGGCGGCTCAACAGCCGCCGCCGTCACTCACTCACTTACTCACTTACTCACTTACTGAGAGAAAAACGCTGAGAAGTAGTAGCAGTAGCAGCAGTAGCAGCAGCAGCAGCAGCAGCAGCAGCAGCAGCAGCAGTAGTAGTAGTAGTAGTAGTAGTAGTAGTAGTAGTAGTAGTAGTAGTAGTAGTAGTAGTAGGAGTAGTAGTAGTAGGAGTAGTAGTAGTAGTAGTAGTAGTAGTTGTTGTTGTTGTATAATAGTAGTAGTAGTAGTAGAGAGAGAGAGAGAGAGAGAGAGAGAGAGAGAGAGAAAATGAATTATCTGAGCTCGAATGGTCTTTTTTGTTTCGCTCAAAATCAAAAGCATAACTAAATTTCTGCAACAAAGTACTGGCATATACTACTACTTCTGCTGCTGCTGCTACTACTACTACTACTACTACTACTACTACTACTACTACTACTACTACTACTACTACTACTACTACTACTACTACTACTACTACTACTACTACTACTACTACTACCCACATAATCATACTATCTCCTTTCCAACATATCAAGAACACTATTACAAGTATCTCCACCACCACCACCACCACCACCACCACCACCACCACCACCACCACCACCACCACCACCACCACTCACTCTCTCTTCTCCCACAGATCAAGAACATTCAGGAGAGCGATGGCGGGGACTACATGTAACAGTACTACACTTGACTCACTTGTGACGAAACGCGCTCTCTCTCTCTCTCTCTCTCTCTCTCTCTCTCTCTCTCTCTCTCTCTCTCTCTCTCTCTCTCTCTCTCTCTCTCTCTCTTCATTTTCACGCCTTATTTGATTTTTGTTATTTTTCTTATTCCTCGTCTCTTTATCTTTCATTGTTTCTTCACATATAGTCACTAGTTACTCATTTTCTTGTACAATACCTCGTCCTTCACTCTCTCTCTCTCTCTCTCTCTCTCTCTCTCTCTCTCTCTCTCTCTCTCTCTCTCTCTCTCTCTCTCTCTCTCTCTCTCTCTCTCTCTCTCTCTCTCTCTCTCTCTCTTTCATCCTTTTCTCAGTCAGTCACTCATTGTCACGCTCACACTAACATACTCAGTCAGTCAGTCATTCAGTAATGCAGGTAGATACTGAATGACTCACTCACTCACTCACTCACTCACTCACTCACTCACTCACTCTCTCACTCATATTTTCTTCTTCCATCCCTTCCTCAGTCACACTTTCCACCTCTAACGCCCTCCTCAGTCAGTCAGCTGGTCAGTCAACTAATCAGTTAGGCACTTACTCATTCTCTCCCTCACTCACTCACTCACTCACTCACTACATCTCATCCTCCGTCACTCAGTAACGCACACGCTCGCACATTCATTTATTTATTCATTCCGTCAGTCATTCCGGCACTCACTAGATCCCTAATTCACTACATCACCATTTCTGTATTTCACACACACACACACACACACACACACACACACACACACACACACACACACACACACACACACACACACACACACACACACACACACACACACACACACACACACACACACACACACACACACACACACACACATCAGTCAGTCAGTCAGTCAGTCAGTCAGTCAGTCATTCATTTCCAGCTATACGGAACGAGCACAGGGAGAGAGTGAAGAATTACTGCACATAACACGTAATGCAACAACAGTAATATTAAAAGAGAGAGACACGAGACTTAGCTATAAACTGTGTGATTTTCGAGTGACATACTTAAAACACTTTGATGCAGTATTCTTTGCCATCCAGGACTGAATAAAAAGAGTCAAACATTCACCTGTCCGTCTCTGTCTCTGAGGATAAGTGCAGAGGTCGCTGGGTGGAAGGGAATGGACTGGAACACGTTTTTGACAAGCTGGGGTTAGTCAGGAAAGGCAGACAGACATACACACATACTCGTACAAACGGACAGGGAAGCAGATGAAGATATTATGATGCAGGAAGTTACAGTGAGGTGGCCTGGAAGCGACAGGAAGTTGGCTAAGGTGAGCAGAGGAAGTTTGCAATGTTGATGGTAATTACTTTTTCCTCCTCAGTCTTTGAGGAACAGCGGTCAGGTTTTTAGTGAAGATTTTTAAAGATACGCAAGACTTTAAACCAGATTCACAGTCTTCTATTTCTTCGGGAGCTTACCAATACAAGAAGCGTTTTGGTTGAATAACTTACTAAAAAGACTGAAATTAGCCCTCTTGCCTTACCAGTTCCTTTTTTGGTACGCTCCCAAACCAAAAGCATTGGCCGAGGTTGGAACGTGATCATGGCTGAAACGCTTTTGTTGGTTAACTTGCAAAACGAAAAAGGTGTGATCGTGGAACTGGTATTTAATGTTTTGGCGAGTAGTCATGGAAACTTTCAACGTTATTTATTTCAAGTGTATTTTCATGGTTCTAGTAGTAAAAAAAAAAAAATAAGAATGAATGGATAGATAGATAAAGTAAGAGACATCATTTAATAGATAGGCGTTTGATCTTGGTAACTTACGTGGTTCTAGTGAGAGTTGACTGCTTGAGAAGTGTTTGCATTCTAGAAGTAGTGTAAGATGAATTGTGTGCCGTCAACAGAAAGACACATAACGATTCAGGTGATTATTTTTGTGGCCCTTGAAAACAACCCTAGGAAACAATGAATGAAAAACATGAACCAAGGAATGAAATACTGTCATTTCAGAAGTGACTAGTTTTGTTATGGCTTACTGTAATGAAGGAATAAGAATAATACTGTAATTCTCTGCCAGTTAAAGAATTCATAAATAGTTTTGAAATGCACCTGGCTGACCTAGAAAGTAAAGGTCAGTAATTCATATTGCAAACAAGCCTAACTAAGGAATGGTAAATAAATGAACATGAACTAAGGAATAAAATAATGCAGTTTCAGAAATGACTAAAGTTTTGTAATGGCTACGTAAAAAACATGAGCTAAGAAATAAAATAATGTCATTTAAGAAGTGACTAGTTTTGTTATATCTATCTGAACTGAACACCTTGGTTTACTATAATGAAGGAACAAAAATGATACTGTAATTGTGTCAGTTGAAGAATTTTTTACATAGTTTGAAATATATCTGGCTGACCTAGAAAGTAATGGTCAGTAATTCATAATGCAAACAACCCTAACTAAGGAACAATAAATGAAGAACATGAACTAAGGAATAAAATGATGTAGTTTCAGAAGTGATCATAGTTTTGTAATGGCTACGTAAAAACATGAGCTAAGAAATAAATTAATGTAGTTTCAGAAGTGACTAGTTTTGTTATGGCTACATGAATTCAACATCTTGGCATACTGTAATGAAGAAACAAGAATAGCACTGTCACTCTCTTCCAGTTAAAGAATTCTTAAGTATAGTTTGAAATGCATCTGGCTGACGTAAAAAGAATTGGTCAGTGTTCATTTTGCCTCTTAATTGCGTTTCCCCGTGGCGAGCGTTGGGCTGGCGGTGAATGGTGGCAGCACTGCTCGTCAAGTGTGTGTGTGTGAGAAGAAAAGACCAAGACTTCAAAGTTGACACGCTGAATACTCCTTCGATCGGCGAGAACCTTTTAATTGTTAGCAGCCGTGGCGTGCCTTTAGAAACGACGCCGCCAACGACAGGAAAGCTTGAAAAGAACACGCTTGAAACGGCCCATGGAAAAAAGAAGAAAATAAAAGCGAGAGAGAGAGAGAGAGAGAGAGAGAGAGAGAGAGAGGAGAGGGAGAGGAAAAAATAGATGCTAGAATTTCAGCGCTAAGAGGAATGAGTCGAGTGGAAAAGATAAAGGAGAAAAGTTACTTGCACTGTAATTCCACCCCTGCTGTACTGAAACTTCATGAAATCAGTGACAGATCCTATTACCCTGTCACCCTGTCTCACCCCTGTCCCTGCACCCTGTTACCCTGCCTTCCGTCTGTCCCTGCACCCTGTCACCTGCCTTCCGTCTGTCCCTGCACCCTGTCACCTTGCCTTACCTCTGTCCCTGCACCCTGTTACCTTACCTCCCCCTGCACCCTGTTACTCTACTTTACATCCTCTTACACCCCCTCAAGCACCTCCCCCATTACACTCTCCCCCTATCCTCTCCCTCTATCCCATCCTCCTCCTCCCCCTTCGAAGTTGCAGCGTGTCTCTCTCTTCCTGTACAGGCTTAGGACCCCAGTGACCTCCAGCCTGCCTGAGTTAGCTGGGTTACCTGCTCTCCTGCTCTCCACCACCTCCTCCTCCTCCTCCGAGACGCCAAGCCAGCGCTCCACATCCTGGCTGCCCCACTCTCATAATTGGAGGTAAGGGGAAAGTTTCTCTCTCTCTCTCTCTGTCTCTCTCTGGTCTTTCCTCCCTCCCTCCCTTTCTCCGTATCTTCTCCCCTTCCCTCCTTTCTCTCTTTCTTCCTCTTGAA
Organism: Portunus trituberculatus; assembly: GCF_017591435.1. Taxonomy (NCBI): domain Eukaryota; kingdom Metazoa; phylum Arthropoda; class Malacostraca; order Decapoda; family Portunidae; genus Portunus; species Portunus trituberculatus. The sequence continues at coordinate 12,732,092 of NC_059274.1, forward strand.
TGTTGTGTTTTTCTTCTTTTAGTTTCTCTTTTTCCTGGTATCTTAAACTCTTTTCATGAATTGCCGTCCTCTCTTGATGTACTTGTATTTCTATTGTACTAGTGTTATTAAGAGAGAGAGAGAGAGAGAGAGAGAGAGAGAGAGAATATTGCTTTCTTCTTCTTCTTAGTATCATTATTATTGTTATTACTTTTATTATTTTTATTACTATTATTATTGTTGTCGTTATTGTAATTGTTGTTGTTCTTATTATTATGATCATATATTTAGTTTTATTTGTTAGTTATTTCATCTTGATAGTATTCTCCTCAATCAGTAGATAGTTCCATTTACTTGTTTAATAATTTGGTAACTCTATTTTCTTTTCTTTTCATTTCTTTACTTGAACATTGTGATATAATGAGACCATAACCTCTCCTCCTCTGTATGAACAAATATATTCTACTTTCTCCTTCATTTTCTACTTTTTCATCATTTTTCTACTTTCTTCTTCATTTCCCACTTTCCCCTTCACTTTTCTACATTCTCCTTCATTTTTCTACTTTTTTTCTAATATTTTTTGTTGCTTCATTTTTCTACTTTCATTTTTCTACTTTCTTCTTTATTTTTCTACTTTCTCCTTCATTTTCTTAATTTCTTCATTTATTTTTCTACTTCATTTTTCTACTTTCTTCATTTTCTACTTTTTCCTTCATTTTTCTACTTTCTCCTTCATTTTTCTACTTTCTTCTTCCTTTTTTCTACTTTCTTCTTTATTTTTTCTACTTTCTCCATTTTCTACTCTCTCCTTTATTTTTCTACTTTGTCCTTAATTTTTCTACTTCATTTTCTATTTTCTTTTTTTTATATTTTCATTTTTTACTTTCTTTATTTTCTACTTTCTTCAAATTTTCTAAGAATATATATTTCTTCTCTTCTCTCAAGGAAAAATGTCTCGTTTTAAGGATGGCAGCACCGGCTTTTAAATATTTCTCAAGAATTTATTTTAATATCGTTTTATCTGAAGGAATATCTTTTCGCTTCTCTCTTTCGTTTTAAGAGAGGTCACACTTTTCTTTTACCTTTTACTTTTCTCAAGAGTATATTTTCCTTTCCTCTTGATATTTGTTTTTTTTTTTTAGTTTCGAGAAAGGTCACACTTTTCCTCTATTTTCCCAAGAAGCTATTTTTGTATTTTTCTTTAGTTTCGAGAAAGGTCACAGTTTTCCTCTCTTTATTTTTTCCAAGAATCTATTTTTAGTTATTTTTCTTTAGTTTCGAGAAAAGTCATAGTTTTCCTCTCTTTATTTTCCCAAGAATCTATTTTCGTTTCCTCTAATTTATAGGAACATCTTTTTCGTTTTTTCTTTCGTTTCCAGGAAGATCGCACTCTTTTCCCCTTTTTATACAGAAGAGGAGGTGTGAATTTCAATAAAGTCGCCAGACGCGCTAATACTTTCCCTGAATCACTTTGGGGCTTTCTAGAAATTAAATTATCCCTTTTCGCTCCCTTCTGTCTCCTCTCGTACTCTCCCGTGCTCCCGTCCTCCCCCGCACACGGTCTGTCTGTCTGTCTGTCTGTCTGTCTCTTTGCCTGTCTCTTTCTGTCTGTCTGTCTGTCTGTCTCTGTCTGTCTGTCTCTCTGTCTGTCTGTCTGTCTGTCTGTCTGTCTGTCTGTCTCTCTGTCTGTCTGTCTCTGTCTGTCTGTCTGTCTCTGTCTGTCTGTCTCTCTCTCTCTCTCTCTCTCTCTCTCTCTCTCTCTCTCTCTCTCTCTCTCTCTCTCTCTCTCTCTCTCTCTCTCTCTCTCTCTCTCTCTCTCTCTCTCTCTCTCTCTCTCTTTCTCTCTGTTTCAGTTTTTGCTCGTGTGTGTGTCTTTTCCTGTGTGTGGTAAGAGGGGCCGGCTGGTTGGTTGTGTGCCTGTGTGAGTGCGTGCGTGCGTGTTTGGTCAGTGTTATGTAATTTTTCTATCTATAGTATTCTCTCTCTCTCTCTCTCTCTCTCTCTCTCTCTCTCTCTCTCTCTCTCTCTCTCTCTCTCTCTCTCTCTCTCTCTCTCTCTCTCTCTCTCTCTCTCTCTCTCTCTCTCTCTCTCTCTCTCTCTCTCTCTCTCTCTCTCTCTCTCTCTCTCTCTCTCTCTCTCTCTCTCTCTCTCCCCTCCTTCCCCTCTAACAAGTCATCTCCCTTCTCTGATTACTCATCCCCTCGTTCTTTCGCCTTGCCTGCTCTTCTCCTGACAACTCCACACACCTGTTTCTCCTTACCTGCCTGCCAGCCTCTCCACTGCCTCCTCTTGCCTCCTCCACCCATCTCTCTCACCCTTCATCCTCCTCAACCTTCTCCAGTTACATCGCTTTTAATTCCCGATCCCTCGTCAGCACCCTCAAATAGAAGCTAGAGGGTAAGAAAATATCTGAACCATCTTATATTTACCCCTTCAGTACTGGAACGCATTTTCACCTTGAGTTTTGGGAATGATTAGACGATTTTATTTACATTAGGAAGTGTCTATGGAGGTCAGAAGATTAGTGGCCACAGTCTTCACTAATCTAATCCCCACAAGTTTCTGAAGCCACCAAATAGTAACCAGAATGAGTATGAAAACATGTTATGGTACTGATTGGGTTAATTGCTTATCGAGGTGATGGTAAGATTTGAGTGTGTGGTAGCCAGCTGGTGACAGTTCTGGCTCATATTCTTACTCTGTTCTCTTGCCATTTTAGTTTTCAAAGTGTGTGTGTAGAGATTGGATAGTTTTTTTTTTCAGTGTTTGTTTCTTCCTACTGGTGCGGAATCTTGCTTGAACTGTTGCCAGAATCGTGGAAACAGCCTGTGAGTTTCGAGTCTCGGCCCGTCTTTCACACTCCACTGGCTGAGGATTTCATTAGCGAGGCGAGCTTGGCAGAAGATTAAGACGAGTAACATACGTCTTGGAGTTACATTTAGAGGAACTGCCACGTGTAGGTAAAGAGTCTGCCATGTGTAGACCCAAACTTGTTGCATTTTATTATATTATATTATATTCTTACGTCCTCGTGTTCTTATTCGTAGTTATTCATGTACGATAGATTTTGTTTTATATTTAGAGTAACAGTCAAGTGTAGGTAATGAGTCTGCCGTGTGTAGACACAAACTTGTTGCATTTTATTGTATTTTATCATATTCTTACTTCTTTATGATCTTATTAACAGTTTTTTTTTACAATGTATTACGAGGGTTATTTATATTTGGAGTAACTGCCACCGCCGCCGTGTTACAGTGGAACCATGCGTGCTTTGGGGTCCGAGGGGTCTCTAAGCGCACGGGTTCGAATCCTGTCCACGGTCCGAGTGTAGGTTGGGCTTCCTCACTCGGGGCAACGGTTTCCTAGCGGGTGGGCTTTGAGATCGGAGGTACCCTAAAAAAGTACTCCCTTTAGCCCAGAAATTCCCGTGAAAAGCCCACATGGTATAAATAAAAAAAAAAAAATATATATAGGTAAAGATTCTACCATGTCATGAAGCCCAGACTTGTTGCCTTTTCTTACATTTTATTACATTATTACGTCTTTATGATCTTATTAACAGATTTTTTACAATTTACTAGGAGGGTTATTTATATTTGGAGTAACTCTCGCGTGTAGGTAAAGATTCTACCAATGTGAAACCCAGACATTTTGCATTTTCTTACATTTTATTACATTATTACGTGCTCTTGTTCTTATTCACAGCTTTCTAATGTACTACAGGGGGTTATTTATATTCAGATGGACTCCCACGTGTGTAGGACTAATGGCTTCTTTCCCTTATTTCATTATGTCATGTTCTTATTTATAGCTTCCGAATGTACTGCAGAGTTTATGGACAAGTTGCTCGCTCCGTACACTCCTTTGGTCTAATGTCTAATAAAGTCTTCACCCTTTTATTGTAATGGCTGTCCTATATTCAGGCTTTATAGAAAATAGCTCGCCTGGACACATAGGAAGGAAGGAAGAGAGAGAGAGAGAGAGAGAGAGAGAGAGAGAGAGAGAGAGAGAGAGAGAGAGAGAGAGAGAGAGAGAGAGAGAGAGAGAGAGAGAGAGAGAGAGAGAGAGAGAGAGAGAGAGAGAGAGAGAGAGAGAGAGAGTAGAAGGTTAATTTGATCACTTTTTAGTCTACAGAACAATTTAACATGTAGTACAGAACTTCTTGTGGTTGTTATGGTGAACAGTGCGTGGCTACGAAAGGATTTAGGTAAAGATTGAGTCATTGAATCTTTTACCTCCACTGTCCTTAACGTTGATAGATGGATGGATGAAGGGAAATGTACGTTCTTTAATCTCTTCAGTACCATGACGCTTTTTCATATTCATTCTGGTTACTATTGGTAGATTTTATACAGATTCAGGATAGCATGTTAAGATTAGAATAGTAAAGACTCTAGCCATTAATCTTTTGACCTCCATAGACCCTTAATAATGCAAATAAAATCGTCTTATCATACCCAAAACTCAAGGTAAAAATGCGTCTCAACGTAGTGTGATGGAAGTTTTCTTTTCTCTGACAGAGCGGGAGTGTGGCCAAGGCTGATAAAAGTACAGGTGTTAAAAACGTGAAAAAAAGGCGACAATATGGACCTAGTTTACTTAAATTGTGTGTTTGTGAATCGTGAACATGAACGCATTGGAACCGTGCATGGTGAAAAGGCTAAATGTCTTGAAACCTCCTTAAATGAGTTCAGATCGTAAGAAGATGGAAATACTGAAGCAAATGGGAAGTTACAAAGTTTATCAGAGAAAGTTGTTTGTATACTGCTCATAATTCACTCTGGAATGCGTTACTGTAGTTGTTTGTACGGCTTATCTTCACTCTGGACTGTACACGCTGATTGTTTTCATCTTCACTGGAATATTTGCTCTCATTGTATACGGCTTATGATTCACTCTGGAATGTGCTACTCTTGTTTTGTACCACTCCTCTTCACTCTGATTCTCGCTACTCTTGTTTTGTACCACTCATATTCACTGATTCTCGCAACTCTTAATTGTTTGTACTCCTATTCACTCTAATTCTCACTACACTGTTTTGTACCACTCATTCACTCTAATGCTCGCTACTCTAATTGTTTGTACTACTCATTCACTCTGGTTCACGCTATTCTCTCTGAAATGTCCACGCTGATTATGTGTACTTCTCATTCACTCTAGATCACGCTACTATTATTGTTTTTACGGCTCATCTCTGGAATGTACTACTCTTAATTGTTTGGACGACTTGTATTCACTCTGGTTCACTCTATTCTAATTGTTTGTACGCCTCATCTAATCTGGAATGTCTACTCTTAATTGTTTGTACTTCTCATTCACTCTGGATCACGCTACTCTATTTTTAAGGCTCATCATCTCAGGAATTTCTACGTTTATTGTTTGTTATTCTCATTCATTCTTCGTCATGTATCTGTACTCTAACGAGGTCTCTAAGTTTGAAGCCTGAGAGCCGCGGTACAGTTTAGTCATCTGGTGCACTACTTGAGCTGGAGAGGCGGTTTCCGAAAGGTTCCATAGTCACCCATGTCCTAAAACTCGTACCCTTGTGTTTCTACTCGGAATTGTGCTGAATGCCAAGGGTCTTCTCTCATTAATGGAAATCGTTAACATCTTACCTACCCCATCTCCTCGTCCCTTGTAGTATTTTTAACCTTCCGATGCTTCAAGCTGCTATAAGGCGCACCACTTTACCCCTCCCACACTCCCGATACTGAAGAATCCACGGCAACAGAACGATGCAAGGTGGAGTCTCAGCCTGCTTCCTATCTTTGACTTCAGCTTCAATTACAAAGGCAGGAAGGGTGAAGGAAACCCACACTCCCTATACTGAAGAGTAACTACACAACAACATAGGAACAAGAAGCAAGGGTGAATCTTTTTTTTTATGTAAGATTGAGAACTACCAAGGGCAAAAAAATGAATATTAGAAAAAAGGCTCATTTGAACTGCAGTCTCCACAAAAGAATCAAAAGAATCGGTCAAAATTCAGGGACAAATGTCTCGACACCTCTCTCTTAAAAGAAGTTAAGTCGTAGGAAGATGGAAATACAGAGACATCCAGGGAGTTCCAGAGTTTACCAGTGAAAGGTATGAATGATTGAGAATACTGGTTACTCAGCCTGCTTCCTTGTTTCGTCCTGAGCTTCAGTCACAAAGGCAGGAAGGATGGATGAAAAAAGGAAGGAAGAACAAATAGCAGTACGAGAGTGTGTATGATAAGCTACACTGCCTTAAAGTGAGAGATGTAGGGCAGTAAAGGCGAAGGCTCCATCTCATTTATTGGTCATTTGACGAATACTTTGCCTGATTTTATTCTTCCGTCTTCACAGGGAACGAAATTGATCTGAGCCATTCTGGAATCCTCGACGTTCACTCTTTTTATTATCATTCTATTTTATTCTATGTATTTTTTTCTTTTGGAAATTAGAATATACAGCTTAGTTTTTAACCCCCTTCAGTAACAGGACGCATTTTCATATTCATTCTGCTTATTACTTGGTCATTTTATACAGCTTTAGACACTTATATGGGGATTGAAATAGTAAACACTGGCCATCAATCTTCTGACCTCCATAGACCCTTCCTAATGTAAGTAAAATTCTCTAATCACACCCAAAACTCATGGTAAAAATATATCCCAGTAATGAAGAGGTTAAAAGTGTGTCGATTATTGTAGATCTGCTTTGTCATAACGCATTACTATCAACATACGGACACTTTGCTTCAAGAGATGGACCCGAATTGAGCATCTCTGCAGCTACAGACAAAGCTTCGAACAACCACACGTTTAAATGAGTTTTATCCATAGTCAGTTGGTGGTTGCAGTGACCTAGAGATAGTTAAATTAAAAAGATGTAGAGCTGTATTATTAAAGTTCTTGTATCAGTGGGAAGTGTTAGAGGAGGATGTAGAGATATATCACTATTATTTACCATTATTTTCTCATGTAGGAGGAGCACCGGTGAAGGATAACAAACAGGAATAAAATAAAGACCCACTGAGGTGCTGGTTCCAAAATAATGTCAAGAGAATCACAAATTTGAACCAGAAACAGGTATGAAATTAACGTTAATCCCTTGAGTACCGTGACACATTTTTACCTTTAGTTTTGGCTGCGATTAGACTATTTTATTGACATTAGGAAGAGTCGATGGTGGTCAGAAGATCAATAACCAGACTTCATTATATTTACCCGCACGTAAGTTTCTGAAGCTGTATAAAAATCACCAAATAGTAACCAGAATGAATAAGAAAACGTGTCACGGCACTGAATGGGTTAAGGGAGGAATAGGTAACAATTGTATAGGTATTCTTGCAGCCTTTGGACAGTCGGGAAGTGATAGAGAGGGATAAGATAAGCAATAAGTTTAAAGATATGTTAGTAAATCCCTAGGAGGAATAGGTAGCAGGAATAGGAACAGATAGAAGTGTTCCTTTAGCTTTTGGGCAGTTTGGAGGTGATAGGGAAGGATAGGATAGGCAATAGGTGTCAAGGTGCGTTAATAAAGTTCCCCAGGTGTTCACGGTGAGAGGCCAAGGTTCAGGATACACCCACAAACTCACACACTCACACACCCACACCACCTTCGCTCTTCAAACAAGACGCGTGTCCTTCATCGCGTGTAGTTCTCGTCCCGTTGCTTAATGTCAGAAGGAGAAGGTGTAGGCGTTCGGAGACACTTGTAGCCGCCGCCGTAACGTGTCCCCTGCCACCCACGCCCTGTAGTCTGGGATTAATTCACGCCGATAGACTCACCAAGCTACAGAAGACACCCAGCGCACGGACGAGGGAAACGGGAGACACGAAACTCACGGACGGGAGAAACAGCAATGCACGGACGAGGGAAACAGTAATGCACGGACGAGAGAAACAATAACGAACGAATGAGTGAAACTAATGCACGGACAAGAGAAATAGGAGACACGAAACTCACGGACGACAAACAAGAGGCACTAACAAACGATTGAGAGAAATAGGGGACACTAACGCACGTACGAGAGAAGAAGACTAACACACGGACAACAAACAGATACTAAGGACGAACGCACTGACGACAAACGGAAACACTAAAGCACGGACGAAGGAAACCAGACACAAAACTTACGGACGAAAGAAACTAATGCACTGACGACAAACAAAATACGTACACAGAACACACTGACGGAAGCAACAGAAGGCACCAAACAACACGGATGACTAACAAAAGGACTAAGAAACGGACGAAATAACGAACACTGACACGGATAAAAGACTGTAGGCGTAGTGAACAGTTTTGAGGTGAACTGAATAAAGGAAAGTACACGAGTGAAAAATCGACGTAGGAAAACATACTGGAAACGAAATATACTGGAAAATAAAGGACATGAACTTGAAAATTGTACAAGAAACGGAAAATATGAAAAACAGAAACGAAAAGAAAGATGAAGACTAAAAAATAAAAAAAAAACGAGAGAAATTTAAATAGACGAACGAAATGATGTAATGAATAAAGTAAAAAAAAAAAATTGTAGAAGAAACGGAAAATACGAAAATAGAAACGAAAAGAAAGAGGAAGACAAGAAAAAAAAGGAAAGAAAAACTAGACGTGGAAATTAAACAGACAAACGAAATAATGTAAATACGAACGAAGTAAAAAAAAATGTAGATGAAACAGAAAAAATGTAGAAGAAACGGAAAACACGAAAAATAGAAACGAAAAGAAAGATGAAGAAAAAAAAAAAAAAAAAACCTAGACGGAAATTAAACAGACAAACGAAATAATGTAAATACGAACAAAGTAATCAGAAAAAGAAAATGGAAATAAGAAAGAAACAAAGGTAGAATGAAAATGTATACGCATTAAAGAGTATAGACTGAGGAATTAAAAAAAAATCAACGTGTGTGTGTGTGTGTGTGTGTGTGTGTGTGTGTGTGTGTGTGTGTGTGTGTGTGTGTGTGTGTGTGTTACAAGAGCCGTGAAGTGTTCGCTCCGTGATGCTTTTTGATAGGTTTGGTAAAATGCTCTCCATCCCTATTCCTTTTTTTTTTTTTTTATTTATTTTTATTCTTGTTTTTGTGTAGAAGGGGAGAAGGTAGCGTCCTATTCCACTCTCCCCCTCCCCCCCCTCTATCTCTGTTTCTCTCCCCGTCCTTTTCCCTTTGTTATTTTGTGGCGTCGTTATTTACTTTTCTCTTCTCTTCTGTTCTCTTTTCGTTTTTTTTTTTTTTACGTTTTTCCTTTTCTCTTTTCTCTCTTCTCTATTTCTATTTTTTTCTTTTTCTTTTTTTTTTTTTCTTCTTTTCTTTTTTTTTCTTTCCTTGTTTCTCTTCTTTTCTTTTTGTTTTCTTCTCTTCTCTTTTCCCTTCCCAATCCCTTCTCTTCCCTTCCCTCCCTTCCCTTCCCTTCCCTTCCCTTCCCTTCCCTTCCCTTCTCTTCCCATCCTCCTTCCATCTCTTCTCTTCTATTCTCTTCTCTCTCTCTCTTCTCTTCTCTTCTCTTCTCTTCTCTTCTCTTCCCATCCTCTCCTTCCCTTCTCTTCGCTTTCCTTCCTTCTCTTCTCTTCTCTTCTCTTCTCTCTCTTCTCTTCTCTTCTCTTTCCTCTCTTCTCTTCTCTTCTCTTCTTTTCTTTTCTCTTCTCTTCTTTTTTCTTCTCTTTTCTTCTATCCTCTCCTCTCTCTCATCTCCTGGACCCGTGAAATACAGCCATTTTCTACAAGCACTATGAAGATCTAAGTTATTTTTTATATTTCAGCCGTAAAACACAGACATGCACTTCAGGTCCTCTCATACCAGTGTCTCACAATACCACTAACGTTACAGTACGGCACATTCATATTTCAGGCACACACACACACACACACACACACACACACACACACACACACACACACACACACACACACACACACACACACACACACACACACACACACACACACACACACACACACACACACACTCGCTCTCTCTCTCTCTCTCTCTCTCTCTCTCTCTCTCTCTCTCTCTCTCTCTCTCTCTCTCTCTCTCTCTCTCTCTCTCTCTCTCTCTCTGACGCAAGTGAAAGCTTCTGTTCGTCAGATTTCCGTCAGTAATGGTTTTACATGTTTATTATTTTTACTTTTCTTCAGTTTTAGAACACATTTGCAGTGTTGAGAGAGAGAGAGAGAGAGAGAGAGAGAGAGAGAGAGAGAGAGAGAGAGAGAGAGAGAGAGAGTGTGTGTGTGTGTGTGTGTGTGTGTGTGTGTGTGTGTCATCATCATAAGAAGCTCATTTTCATTCCCGTACTGACTGACTTATTGACTCACTGACTGATTGATTATAATGCGCCACAACAGTGAGGTCATAAAGCGCCGTTTACTTTTCCACGTAAACATCGTACGCGGGGTAAACATTAAGGTAAACACAAACCCTGCATTTAGAAAGTCTTGGCTGGGTGCTGGAGGAGGAGGAGGAGGAGGAGGAGGAGGAGGAGGAGGAGGAGGAGGAGGAGGAGGAGGAGGAGGAGGAGGAGGAGGAGGAGGAGGAGGAGGAGGAAGAAGAAGAAGAAGAAGAAGAAGAAGAAGAAGAAGAAGAAGAAGAAGAAGAAGAAGAAGAAGAAGAAGAAGAAGAAGAAGAAGAAGAAGAAGAAGAAGAAGAAGAAGAAGAAGAAGAAGAAGAAGAAGAAGAAGAAGAAGAAGAAGAAGAAGAAGAAGAAGAAGAAGAAGAAGAAGAAGAAGAAGAAGAAGAAAAGAAGAAGAAGAAGAAGAAGAAGAAGAAGAAATAGGAAAAGAAAAAGAAAGAAGAAAGAAAGAAAAAGGAGGAGGAGGAGGAGGAGGAGGAAGAGGAGGAGGAGGAGGAGGATTAGGAGGAAGAGAAAGAGGAGGAGGAGTGTAGAGGAGGGCAGTAAAGAATATAGGAAATTGAAGGGAAGGGAAAGAGTAAGGAGAGAGTAACAGAGGGAAGAGGAGAAAGACAGGAATGAAGGGGAGAAGAGAGGAGAACTGGGATGAGAGAGAAATTAAGAGAGGAGGAAAACTAGAATTGGAAGAGAGAGAGAGAGAGAGAGAGAGAGAGAGAGAGAGAGAGAGAGAGACGAGAGACGAGAAACGAGGAAAAAAATAATAAACGATGAAAGGAAAGAGGGAGAGGAAGAAGAGAAAGATCTAATATATATCTCGGAAAATAAAAGAGATTAATGGAGATGGAAGGAGGTAAGGAAGGGAGGGAATGAGGAGCGAGGCGGAGGCAGGAGAGCAGTGGCGGCGTGATGGGCGTGCACAACAAAACTGAGAGGAGGCAGCGAACTGAGCCATCTGCTGCCTCCATCACCACCACTCCTAGACCTGAGCGCTTTGCTCTCCCACCTCGACCATTTTCAAAGTTCACAGAGATGATTAGCCTGGTTATCAAGAGTCTTTTCCCCGTATATCATGTAGGAATCTTGTTAATCTGCCTCTAGAACCATAAAAACACTCTTAAAAATTCAGTTTTTCTTCAACTGTATAGCCTTTTTGATGTGGTGTGGTACGAGTATACGTGTTTGAAAATAGGATTGGTGATGTCTGTGATTATGAATTCTTTCTCTGCGTATCATGTAGGAATGTTGTTAATTTGCCTCTAGAAGCATAAAAACACTCTTAAAATTCAGTCTTCCTTCACTTGCAGTCTTTTTGATGTAGTTTGGCACGTGTGTTTCAAGATATGTGTCTTTCCTTTCTTCCTATTCCCTCTCTCCTGCGTCTTCTCTCTCCCTTTCTCCTTTTCCTTCATTTTTTTCCCTCTTCCTTTTCTACCTTTTCTCTTACTATCCCCTTTCCTTATCCCTTCCTTCACATTTCTTCAGTATCCCTCTTTTTTTCCTCACTTTCCAATCTTCTCCGTATCATGTAGGAATATTGTTAATCTGCTTCTAGAATCATAAAAAAAACACTCAAATTTTTTCTTTCCTTAACTGTATGTAGCCTTCTTGATGTTGTGACGTTGCATGTGTTTCGAAATATGGATGATGTGATGTCTATGTTTAGGAATTCTTCTTTCTGCTGTGTATCATGAAGGAATGTTGTTAATTTGCCTCTAGAACCATAAAAATACTCTTAAAAATCAGCCTTTTTTCACTTGCAGCCTTTTTGATGTAGTGGTTTGGCACGCGTGTTTCAAAATATGGATTGGTGATGTCTGTGGTTGGGAATTATTCTTTCTCCTGCTTATCATGTAAGAATGTTGTTAATCTGTCTCCAGAACCATATAAACCCTCTTAAAATTCAGTCTTTCCACAACTGTAGCCTTTTTTATGTAGTGATTTCAAAATACGTGTTTCAAAATATGGGTGTTGATGTCTGTGGTTCTTCTATCTCTTCTGTATCATGTAGGAATATTTTTAATCTGTCTCTAGAACCATAAAAAGTTCAGTCTTACTTCACTTGCGGTCTTTTTGGTGTGATTTGGCATACTTGCTCCAAAATATGAATGGTGATCTCTGTGGTTAAGAATTCTGCACCACACTATCTATTTTCAAGAGGCTCTAGTTAAGGTGACACGGTTTTTTTAAAGGTGTTTTTTTTTTACGATTGTAGAGGCAGATTGATGAGATTTGTATATTGTTAGCAAGATAAACTCTTCTCTGTGGACTTTGAAATTAGTTGTTGTGAGAAAGATTAGTGTTTATGTGTGTAGCTGAGGAAGGTGGCGGGAGGGTGTGACCACAGCAAAAAGAAGAAGAAGAAGAAGAAGAAGAAGAAGAAGAAGAAAAAGAAAGAAGAAGAAAAAGAACAAGAAGAAAGAAGAAGAAATAGAAGAAGTAGTAGAAGAAGAAGAAGCAGGAGAAGAAGAAAGAAGAGGAAATAGAAGAAGAAGAAGCAGAAGAAAAGAAGAAGAAGAAAAGAAGAAGAAGAAGAAGAAGAAAAAGAAGAAGAAGAAGAAGAAGAAGTTAAAGGAGAAGGCGAAGGAGGAGAAAAAGAAGAACAAGAACAAGAAAAGAACAAGTTTGAGAAGAAGAACAAGAACAAGAAATGTAATAACAACAAACTACTACTACTACTACTACTACTACCACCACCACCACCACCACCACCACCACCACCACCACCACCACCACCACCACCACCACTACAGAAAAATAACCCTCTTTCCGCAGGAGACGTTCCCAGCACCACCTGTTTTTACTCCCCCTTGTACCCGACGCAGGGAACACAGAACGTCACGCTACTGCAGACCATCCACGAGACACCGAAGACTTACGAAACCGTACTAGAATAATGGAATAGACGAGGAGTTGAGTAATATTTCGTTCAGTTGTCCCTAATTAGCGATCGTATTCGAGGGAGAAACATCAAGACTCCTTAGAAATTAGATTACCGTTTTCTTTGGATTCCGTTTTCTTTTTTAGGGAAAACGGGATCATAAGTTTTTTTTTTATTTGGTCTTAGGAGGAACGAACGTCAGAGAGAGAGAGAGAGAGAGAGAGAGAGAGAGAGAGAGAGAGGGAGGGAGGGAGATGGAGAGGGAGAGGGAGCGGCAGAGACAAAGAGATAGAGAGCTTCACACACACACACACACACACACACACACACACACACACACACACAGAATATACTAGTGTGGTGGGAATCAGGAATTGGAATAGCCAGCCAGTTGCACCCATTCCTGCTGGCCCTTTGAGAGTGGCCCTTCATTCCCATGCAAGAACACCCCTTCAGACATCACGGCACGGTAATCACCCTTGGAATTATTACCGTGCGGAGAGAGAGAGAGTGAGAGAGAGAGAGAGAGAGAGAAAAAGAAGGAAAATGGGAGACGAAAACAGTGATGATGGTAAAGATTAAAAATAAGAAGGAAAACACTAAACGAAAACAATGATAGTAAAGAAAAAAAGAAGAAAGAGGAAAATAGATGAAGACAATGACGATAGTAGAAAATAAAACAAAAGAAGGAGGGAAATAGGAGACGAATGATGATAGTATAAAATAGGAAAAAGAAGAAAAATAGAGGAAGCAGAAGGAGGAGCAGGAGCAGTAAAGGATAAGGAGCGAGAGAAAGGGAAAGTAAAAAGAAAGAGAAGATAATCCTACTTCAGAAATAACCCCCTTCCCTCCCTCAAACACATGACTAAGGAAGATAAGTACTTTTCATTTCTTTATAGGACTCTTTTAGTGCTCATATGTTTCGAGGTGAGAATTAGGTCATGCTTTTTTCTCCCCCATTTATTTTTTTCCTCAGTTATTTTCCTTTCTCATTCTGTATGGGTGGAATGTGTATGCGTGTGGCGTCTGCTTTCATGAATGTTAAGTGTAAGTCTTTGTTATGTTATGGCCCGGGGCGACAGAAGAGCAGTTAAGATTTGGGCCATAGAGAGATAGATAGATAGATAGATGGATGTAGAGGGAGATAGATGGGCGATTTTGAGAAAGATAGAGACGTAGTAGATGGAAGGCTAAAGTAAAGTTTAAATCAGTAGATATTGTAGATAGGTATGTATGTATGTAGAGAGAGAGAGAGAGAGAGAGAGAGAGAGAGAGAGAGAGAGAGAGAGAGAGAGAGAGAGAGAGAGAGAGAGAGAGAGAGAGAGAGAATAAAAGTAAGAATCAAGAATAGGAAAAGAATGGTGATATAGGATGAGAGAAAAGACAAAGAGAGAAAGAGAGAAATAAAAGAAAGGAAAGCGGTGAGGATTAAAAACGAGAGAGAGAGAGAGAGAGAGAGAGAGAGAGAGAGAGAGAGAGAGAGAGAGAGAGAGAGAGAGAGACTGTCATGTAAATATTCTTCTAGCATTGAATCAACTTTTCATCTCAAAGAAATGTGGTTTTTAATATTTGGGTCGCTCGTTGTCAGGCATTTATCAAGATTCCTTTATGAAAATTTGTTTTTTCTGTGGTACTGCCGCCTCTACGTGTCTTTGCCTTAGGACAGCATTCTTTAATATTCCGCCGCTGTATCTCCACTAGTAATAACAGGCTGTAGTGGGACTTACAAGTTGGGTTTAGCCTCTTCAGTACCATGACACGTTTTCATAATTTTATTCTGCTTACTGTTTGATGATTTTATACAGCTCCAGAAACGTATGTGGGGATTGAAATAGTGAAGACTGGCCATTTATCTGCTAATCTCCATTGACACTTCCTAATGTAAATAAAATCGTTTAATCATACCCAAAACTCTTGGTGCAAATGTGTCCCAGTGCTGAAAGGGTTTAAAGGATATTTTCATGATTCTAGTGATAATAATATTTCGTATTACCAGTTGATAGATTACTAATGAGAACAACTCTAATCATCATTATAGTCTTCGTTGTGATGAGAGAGCAAGGCGTTTAATACCTTCAATACTGGGACACATTTTTACCTTGATATTTGTGTACGATTAGACCAGTTTATTAACATTACGAAGGGTTTGTGGAGGTCAGAAGATTAATGGCCACAGTCTTCACTATTTCAATCTCCCACATAAGTTTCCGAAGCTGTATAAAATCATCAAATACTAAGCAGAATGAATATCCAAACGCGTTACGGTACTCGAGGGGTTAAGGATACAGACAAAAGTGGCTAAACTTCACATGTGTTCCTTTTCATAAGTTACAAAAAAGCTCAGTCCTTCCGTAATCAAATTTTGGCACTGTGAAAACTCGCAAATCAGGTTACACAGATTTGCAGGTAAAATCACGTACTTTAGTAATGAAATGGATCCCAAACTTGTGATGCATCTGTTTAATTCCGGAAACGCGCAATCAGTCTCCTGTTTCCCGCGTTGAGTTCCGAGGAGCGAGATGGACTGAGTGGAGGACCGGCCTGGTGTGTTCCCGCTCAGCTCTCCACCCGCCTCGCTCCCTCCTCAAGTGAACTGCGGGTGTCCCTCTGGTATTGCTCCGCTGGTGTTGAGCCTTCTTTCCTTTTCTATTTTATGCACAAGGGAGCCAGAAGAAAAGCACCAAAAATATCTTACAATAAATAAACAGCAAAACATTCGTGATTTATCTATCTCTCTCCCGCACACCAAAGTTATTAACTCCTTCAGTACTGGGACACATTTTTACCTTGAGTTTGGGTATGATTAGATGGTTTTATTGACATTAGGAAGGGTTTATGAAGATCAGAAGACTAATAGCCACAGTCATCACTATCTTAATCGCCACGTATGTTTTAGAAGCTGTATAAAATCACCAAATAGTAAGTAGAATAATAGGAAAATGTGTTTTGATATCGAAGTTGTTAACCCATTCAATACTGAGACGCATTTTCACCTTGAGTTTTGGGTATGATTAAACCATTGCATTGACATTAGGAAGGTCAGAAGATAAATAGCCACAGTCTTCACTATTTTAATCCCCACATAAGTTTCTGAAGCTGTATAAAATCACCAAATAGTAACCAGAAGAATATGGGAACGCCTCCTCATACTGAAGGGTTAAGGATTCTGATTTTCAAACGTTACGGTATCTTATTCTTCTTACTGTAGGTTCTGGTGTAGTGGAAGATGCTGTGATTCTGTAGAGTGTTTTCGTGGTAGCAGCGACGGTAGAACGAGGGTGATCAGGGAAAAGGGGCTATTAAGGATCCAGTCTTAATGGTTCAGCGCCTTATCATGTCATCATCATCATCATCATCATCATCATCATCATCTTGTTGTTGTTGTTGTTGTTGTTGTTGTTGTTGGTTTTGTTCTTGTTCTTCTTGTTCTTATTCTTCTTGTTCTTGTTCTTGTTCTTATTCTTCTTGTTCTTGTTCTTGTTCTTCTTCTCCTTCTCGTTTTCCTGGTTGTTGTTGTTGTTGTTGTTGTTGTTGTTGTTGTTGTTATTGTTATTATTGTTATTTTAATGCTGGAGGATCACTGGCCAAGGTCTTCAAAATTATGAGGAAAAGAAAGGAAAAAAGCCCATATAAGTGGCAGTTTCCAAAAGGCTGCCAGATCCTGAAGTCAGATAACGGAGAATGAATGGCCTGGAACCTCTCTCTTGAAAGAGTTGAAGTCATAGGCAAGAGGAAATATAGAAGCAGGCAGAGAGTTCGTGAATTTATCAGGGAAAGGGATGGATCATTGAGAGTACTGGTTTACTCTTGCATTGGAGAGGTGGACAGAGTAGGAGTGAGAGAAAGAAGACAGTTTTGTGCAGTGAGGCCGCTGGAGGGGGAGGGAGTGCATACAGTTAGCAAGATCAAACGAGCAGTTGGCATGAAAATAGAAGTAGAAAATAGTAACTCAAAGCAGTTTCTAGTGAGTGGTATGATGACTTTCAGGAATGTCTTAACGATTCTAGTTGACAGTTGAGAATTCTGCATCAACGACAAAAAAAAAAAAAAAGGTCTGATGTCAAAGTTCATAAGCGAGTGTGGAGGATCAAAGCGTAGGTCACCATGGACTAATAATCTCTGTGACCTTTGGAAACAGTCCGAGTGAAAACCCAAACATTTAACAATATAACAATATGAAGCTGACGATCACAGTGCCACAGTATTCCAAATTTCTTATCTTTCGTCCACGAAATGCACCGAGTCTTCACCAATAGGAATTAAATGCACTATCTAACAAGGTTCTCTAAGTAATGTATATATATATATATATATATATATATATATATATATATATATATATATATATATATATATATATATATATATATATATATATATATATATATATATATATATATATATATATATATATATATATATATATATATATATATATATATATATATATATATATATATATATATATATATATATATATATATATATATATATATATATATATATATATATATATATATATATATATATATATATATATATATATATATTCTATATATATATATATATATATATATATATATATATATATATATATATATATATATATATATATATATATATATATATATATATATATATATATATATATATATATATATATATATATATATATATATATATATATATATATATATATATATATATATATATATATATATATATATATATATATATATATATATATATATATATATATATATATATATATATATATATATATATATATATATATATATATATATATATATATATATATATATATATATATATATCATATGCCTTCCTCAATGCCTGTGTGTGTGTGTGTGTGTGTGTGTGTGTGTGTGTGTGTGTGTGTGTGTGTGTGTGTGTGTGTGTGTGTGTGTGTGTGTGTGTGAGTGTGTGTTACTCCTTCACTTCCTTTTTCTGTACATATGTGTGTGTGTTTTAGTCCTTCAGTTAGTCCTCTGCATTTCCGTGTATTTCCCCCTCATTCTTACTTTATGGCGAGGCAGTTGCCTTCAGTCCGTTCCTGTGTAGTCATTCTTTAGCCAGTTCACTACCTATACTTCTTTCTCATCATACGTGAATGAATAAATGATTGGGTTTCAAGGCGCCGCAGCAGCAGGGGTCATATGGCGCCGCGATCAATACGTGAAGCCATTGTTTATACTGACGTGGCTCTATTCATCTTGGTTGTGTTTTATGTAGTGGTTCATTTTGTCCTGGGTTTTCTGGTTATACTGTGAGAGGCGGGTTTATTTTTTTTTTGTGTGTGTGTGTGTGTGTGTGTGTGTGTGTGTGTGTGTGTGTGTGTGTGTGTGTGTGTGTGTGTGTGTGTGTGTGTGTGTGTGTGTGTGTCTTTGTCTTTCTTTCCGTCTTTTTGTCTGTCTGTCTTTGTGCCTGTCTGTCTGTCTGTCTGTCTCTGTCTTCTCTTCTCTTCTCTCTCTCTCTTCTCTCTCTCTCTCTCTCTCTCTCTCTCTCTCTCTCTCTCTCTCTCTCTCTCTCTCTCTCTCTCTCTCTCTCTCTCTCTCTCTCTCTCTCTCTCTCTCTCTCTCTCTCTCTCTCTCTCTCTCCCTCCCTCCCTCCCTCCCTCCCTCCCTCCCTACACCTAAAGTCCAGACCGATAGACAGACGGAGATACAGTGAAAAAAAAAAAAGTGAGGGAAAGGAACTTGACGGAAGGAAAGAAAATCAGAAAAAAGTTTGGTGTGGGGGTTTGGGTGGGTGGGTGGGTGGGTGGGTCGGTGGGGGGTTGGGTTCCCTTGTACCACCTTGGGTCTGCAGGTGGTAAGGGCCGAGGTAAACAAAAAGGCAGGTGGGGAAGTGGAGAGGGTCTGGGTTGGTGCTGGTGTGGGGATATGAGGGCCCCTTCCCTTTCATTCCTCCTGCTTTCCTTCATCCTCATCCCTCTCTTGTTCCTCCTTTGCTCCCCTCCCTCCCTTCCTCTTTTCGTCTCTCTCGTCCCTTTCGTCCCTTCCTCTCTCTCTCTCTCTCTCTCTCTCTCTCTCTCTCTCTCTCTCTCTCTCTCTCTCTCTCTCTCTCTCTCTCTCTCTCTCTCTCCCGTTTCTCCAGTTTCCTCCAAGACGACGTTTGTATATAGTATTTTAGGTTTAATTTCACAGCTGGCTAAACCTGCCCACCACGCTTCTCCCTCGCCTCCGTCACCCAGTCTGCGGGGAGGCACGTTGGGGCGGGGCGAGGAGCGTGGCTGGGGACCGTGACCTACGAGGGACCTTGAGGTAGGGGGACACAAGGCTGGGACACTGGGACACGAGACAGGATGGTGATTTAGCACTGTACTGAATGGGGTTAGTGTGTGAGGGACAGACGGGACAAAGTAGTGGGGAGTGAGAGGGACATGGCGTGAGGTGAGGTGAGATGAGGTGATGTGATGTGAAGTGTCGGAACAGCAACACCCGCCTTTGGTCGTCCAGTGCTGCAGTCGGGAGGAGGATTTGCACAATGGACTGAGGAGGGGGAGGTGCAGGAGTGTGTATTACCCAAAGTTGTGGCTCCGCGCATGAGCATTCCCACCTCCAGTCCTGCCTCCACCACGCCGCTCCACCCCCACATGCTCCCTCCACCCCGCCTCCCTCCCTCTCTCCCTCACCTACTCAGCCACATTTGCCGAACTTAATAAAATGTTGCCGCGACATTCAAGAGTAATGTAATACGATAGTGATGTGGATATCGGCGGCGGGACGACAGGGGAGCGGGTACTGTGCGGTGCCACGTTCGACTCGAGAAGAGGTATTCTGTCCCCTTGTGATGGCTGGCTCAGTGTGGCGAGACCCTTGCCAGGGGATGGGTGTGCGCCGCCGCCTCTCCGCTAGTACCAGGCTCATACACCCTAGAGCACGATATTAAAACTCTCCGCTGCCCTTTATACATGATATCAGGGCCTTGTTTGCCTCGCTGAGCCCTCCACGCCTAATACCGCGCCCCTTCATCCCTCCCTTAGATACCCGTGTTTTAGATACCGCGCTGATAAAGGGGAGTAAATGGCCTTTTCCGTCTCTGGACAGCTCTGTGCAGTAGCTGGAGGCCGGCTGTAAAGTGTTGTGTGAGGCAGCCAGTGTGTGTGTCATGCCCAGTCTGCCCGGGCACCTCGCCTAGTTCCCCACCCACCTCCCCTCCCCCATCAGTCCAACCCGTAGTGCCCACCATGACCCTCCACCGCCACTACCATCGCCGCCACTGCCGTCGCCACCACCACCACCTCCGCCCCCTTCACCTCAGCCTCCTTCGCGCCCTCTAAGCCAGACACATGGATCGAGAGGCCCATAAGTAAAGGCGATAGTGAGTGAGTGAGAGTGAATTTGTGAAGGAGTGAGGGAGAGAGTGCCAGCAAGACAGTGGAGTGCCGCCTCATCCCCGCATCGTCAGCCCTCTCCACCCCCCCTGTCGAGACACACGGACGGAGGAACACACAAAGAAATAGGATTCCAGCGACGCCTTCAGAATGTGTGAGGTAAGGAACACTCATAAACGTAACCTTTCATGCGACGCTGCCCTTGCTCTCCCTCAGCCTTCAGGTAGCCGGCGCTCCTGCTGGCGAAGGCGATGGAGGCAAGCAGGGAGGGAGGGCAGGGCGGCGAGCAGACACACGGACGCCTAACCTGCATTAAAAAGTTATTTGTTGCTTTAATGGCCGAGGGTAGAGGCACGCGCGACGCCCTTCACGCCATTCGGAAAGAAATACTATGTCAAACCACCACCCCTTCCTCCTCCTCCTCTGTGTCTTGGGTCCACCGTCGAGGTAACCACTTGTTCCGACTCGGCCGCCTCCATCTTTTACAACTCCCAAGCCGTAATCACGTCTGCTGGATGTAATCTCAGGTGTAATTAGCGTTGATAATTGTAATTGGATGCTGATTAATTACCGCCCCGAGAAGATACCTTACCGACCCAGTATTTTTAGCCCATGGTCTTGCCGCAGCGAGTTGTTATATTTTCCTTCTAACGTATAATTAACTAAGACCTTACCTGTGGTGTAGCCAACGTTCTGAAGACAGCACGTGCCAGGGGCGGTGTGTGGGAGAACCAAGGAAAGGAGAAGGGAGAGGAGGAAGAGGAGAAAGGTTGGGGGTGAGAACAGAGGGTGATGAAGGGCTTGTCAGGGGTTGACTAAGGACCTGTGACAATAACAAAGCCAGCGATGCCTAGGGTTATGGTAGGGCGGTGAAGGGCTTATCAAAGGTGGATAAGGAGACGTGATAGCAGAGGAGCGGGTGAAGGGCGACATCAAGGGTGAGGACATGATCAAGGACTCGGTGTCAGGAAGGGATAAGGATAAGGATGTGATAATAGGGTAAACCGAGGGACAAGGAGGAGAAGGGATCCGTAAGAGGCGTGGAAAGGATATGATATTGCACCTGTCAGAGGGAAGGATAGGAAGACATCAGCTCAAGGAGGGGAAAGGTGATTTAGGATAAAGACAAAAATAAAAAGAATAGCGTCAGTAAAGAAAGGCAAAAAGGAACATGGAGATAAGCGAGATAGGGTAAAGATAGATAAGAAAGCAAAGAGAACAACAGATCATCAGATAAACACCATAAAAAGAAAAAAAAAACAAGACAAAACAAGACAAAAAATAGAAAGAATAATGAAAATAGATAATAGATAACAGTAATGAACTAATGAGTGAGAGCGATTAAGATCAAGAGTGGAAAGAGAGAAACAGTAACAAGGAGAGATCGGACAAAAGATAATACACAAACAATGGAGGAACGACAAGAATGAGCTAAATAAGACACGGTAATGAAAAAGGAAACAGTGATAAGGATGGATAAAAGAGATCACATGAAGTCTGAGAAGATGATAAAGTGACGAGGGTGACAGTGTAAGTCGTGTACTGAGAGAGAGAGAGAGAGAGAGAGAGAGAGAGAGAGAGAGAGAGAGTGTGTGCAAATTTTTTCAAGATATATGCAGGAAATTATAAAAGAACAGAAACAAGGTCCACTGATGATTAAAGTAAAACACACACACACACACACACACACACACACACACACACACACACACACACACACACACACACACACACACACACACACACACACACACACACACACACACACACACACACACACACACACAGCAGAATATCCCGGTGCTCTGAAGGTCGTTGAAGAAGATGAGGAGGAAAACATAAGTAGATGGAGGAGGAAAGGAGAAGGAGGAGGAGGAAGATGAAGATAAAGAACAGCTTAGCGGAAGACTGAAGAAGAAAAAGGCAAGAGAATAAATTTGGTAACTGGAAAGAAAATCACACACACACACACACACACACACACGCACACGCACACACACAAACACAAACACAAACACACACAAATTAAACGGCATAAAGAGAAAGGAAAAGAGGAAAACCAAGAAACGAAGCAGGAGAACAAGAACAAGAGGATAAAGAGGTACAAGAGGAAGAGGAAGAGTAACACTGGTAGGTTCCCGCTGCCTGTAATATTCCTCCTCCCGCTATTATCTCCGTCAAGTGGAAAATATTCAAGTAGCTTTGTAATTATGAGCTGAATAAGAGCCGACCTAAGGAGTCTCTTAAATGCGCGCCATGAAAACCTGTCTGGAATTTACTAAACAAGATCATTAACGTGATTTACTGATGGTGAGAGAGAGAAAGAAATAATGAGAACTTGGAGATTCACCGCAGAAATGAGTACAGAGATGAATGAGGTGATTAAATGATGGAAAATGTAAATGGAGATGAAAAAGGCTAAACTAAGAAGAAAAAAACTGATTGAAAGACGTTTAAAGGAAGAAATAAATGAGAATTGAGAGAAATATCGCAGAAATTAGTAAAGAGATGAATAAGGTGATTAAATGACGGAAAATATAAATAGAGATGAAAAAAATGCTAAAGTAAGAAAGAAACTGACTGAAAGACGCTTAAAGGAAGAAAATAAACGAGAATTAAGAGAAATATCGCAGAAATTAGTAAAGACATGAAGGAGGTGAATAAATGACGGAAAATATGAATGTAGATGGAAAAAAATGCTAAACTAAGAAAAAAAAACTGAAAGACGTTTAAAGGAATGGATAAATAAGAATTGAGAGAAATATCGCAGAAGTTAGTAAACAAATGAGGGAAAAGGTGATTAAATGACGGAAAATATGAATGTAGACGAAAAAAAAAAAAGCTAAATTAGAAAGAAAAAACCTGAAAGATGTTAAAAGAAAAAAATAAGGGCAGAGATTCGCCGCAGAAATTAATGAGTAACATAGATGAAGGAGGTTATTAAATGAAAAAAATAATTATGTAAGTCGATATAAAACTGATAAAATAAGAAGAAAAATCTGACTGAGAGACGTTAAAAGGAAGGAAAATCATGAGAACTGAGAGAATTACAGTAAAATAAAAAAAAGAGTAAATCGATAAAGGAAACATAGATGAAATAAGTGGAAATACGAAAGTAGATTAAAAAAATAATTAAATGAGGAAAAGAACTGACGAAGAAGAGGAAAAATAATGAATACTGATAGAACTACCTTAAAAATGAGTAAAAATGAATAGATAAGCAAATAAACAAAGGAAAAGGATGACATGACAGAAATGGCAGGAAAATATGAAAATAGGTAAAAAACAGAATGAGGAACGATGAAAAGAACTGACGAAGGAGAGAAAAAATGAAGGGATAGGACTACCATAAAAATGGGTAAATAAGTATATAGACAAAGGAAAAGATGATGAAATGATGGAAAATATGAAAATAGACAAAAAGGAATGCGAAACGAGGAAAATAATTGACGAAGGATATAAAAAAGATAATAGACCAATAGAACTACCAAAAATGAGTAAATAAGTATATAGACAAAGGAAAAAGATGAAATGAAAGAAAATATGAAAATAGGTAAAAAATAAAATGAGAAACGATGAAAAAACTGACGAAGGAAAGAAAAAATAATGAAGACTGATATAATTACCGTAAAAATGAGTGAATAAGCATATAGACAAAGGAGAAGGTGATGAAATGACAGGAAAATATGAAAATAGATCAAGAAAATGCGAAACGAGGAAAGTAATTGACGAAGGAGAGAAAGAAAAATATTGAGAACTGACAGAATTACCGTAGATATGAATAAATGAATGATGAAATGACGGAGAATAGGAAAAAATGATGATGAATTGACGGATAATAGAAAAAAACAGATAAAAAATGTATACTGAACGGAAAAAAATATGGCAGAAAGATATTAACCCCTTTAGTACCATAACGAGTGATCATATTCATTGTGGTTACTATTTGGTGATTTTATACAACTTCAAAAACTTGTGTGGGGACTGAAATAGTAAAGACTCTGACCATTAATCCTCTGACCCCCATAGACCCTTCCTAATGTCAATAAAATCGTCTAATCATGTCCAAAACTCAAGGTAGAAATGCGTCCCAGTACTGAAGGAGTTAGAATAGTGAAGACTCTGACTTATGATGGACACTACTTAATGTAATGTGTACCGTAAAGATGTACTGCGGCCGTGGGCATTGTTCCGCTACCCCATGCCACGCCACACATTCCGTTGTACTCAACGCAGCTTGGAGTACACTCACGCTCGCCTGGCAATCTACTTGCCTGCCTTTCTTTGACTGGTCCTCCTGTCAAGCACAGCCAGTCTACCTCTACAGTCTACTGTCTACAGTCACACTCCAGTGTGTAGACTGTAATTCTGCATCATCACGCAAACTACAAGCTTCATTCAAGGCGCCCAGACTACAAGTCTCTGGCCGCCGGTTACTCATCAAGCCTCCACGCGCTCGCTACCAAGTATTTTGAATTCCTACAATAAACACAGGGAAGCTTCCCCCTGGTGTTTCTTTCCATCACACCTGCATATGTCGCTGGTGCCACTGGTACCAGGACAGCCTATTAATCTTCTGACCTCCATAGAGCCTTCATAATGTTAATAAAATCGTATAATGTCCAAAACTCAAGGTAGAAATGCATCCCAGTACTGAAGAGGATAAAACACTGAAGACTCTGGCCATTAATCTTCTGACCGCCATAGACCCTTCGTAAAGTCAATAAAATCGTCTAATCATGTCCATCAAGTTAGAAATGCGTCCCAGTACTGAAGGAGTTAAGACATATAAAGATATCATAATAAACGGAGAAAAAAAATCAGCAAAACTAAAATAAAGACTAGCAAGATAATGGTCGAAAAAAGAAATGGATAAATAAACGAGAAAATAGTGATTAAATTAAAAGAAAAGAATGTATTTGATCTGAAAATTATTATAAAAGAAATTTCTGCTAAGATGATGAATATTAATGAGGGAATAGATAAATGATCGATAAAGAAGTGAAAAAGTTAGTTAATGAGAGAAACTGATGTTATGAAAAGAAGAAAATGTAATAGATAGGAAGAGAGAGAGAAAGAGATACCTAATCCTAAGTATGTTTCAGTCCCTCAATGTAATCCTCTTTACGTTACAAAACACTGAAATAACTGACTGCAAAAATAAAGCGAATAAGAAGTGACAAGTGTAAATTAAATGAATGAAAGGCAGGACATGATGGGAAGTGATTAGAGAGGACAGCAGTGCAGAAAGATTAACTGCTGCTGTGTTCTGGTGGAGGGAAAACACAAACTGGAACAAGAAAAAAAGGACAAAAGCAAAGAAAACAAGAAAAGAGAAAGAGACAAAATAAGAAAAGCGGAAGAAGAAAGGTATTGTAAGCGAGAGAGAGAGAGAGAGAGAGAGAGAGAGAGAGAGAGAGAGAGAGAGAGAGAGAGAGACAACACAAAAGCGATGAAGAAGAGTACGAATAAGAAGAACAAAGCAAGAAAATAGACGATGATTAAAAAAAAAAAAAAAACAGGAAGAAGAAAACGAAGAAAAAAAAGAAACAGGAAGAAGAAAAAAGAAAATAAAAGAGAATGAACGAACAAGAACAAAATTTCAAGAACAAGTAAGCGAAAGAAAAAAATAAATAAATAAGGGAAGATATAAAAAAAGATGACAATGAAGAATAAAATGTAAAAAAAAGAACAAGAACCACAAAAATAGTAAGGAAAAAATAAAAAAGATGACGATGAGGAATAAAATAGAAAAAAAACCAAGAACGACAAAAATAATAAGGGAAAAAAACGACGATGAAGAATAAAATAGAAAAAACAACAAGAACGACAAAAATAATAATAAGAACAGTACCAGTGATAAAAAGTGAGAAGAAATAGGAGGGCGAGGGAGACACGACGGAGGTGCGTGTGAGATGTTACTTCCAAATCCATTTTTGCTTATGGGGCGAAAAGTTGGGAGCGGTTTGTGATTTGAGAGATAGAGCAGGTAGGGCAGGTTTCTCTCTCTCTCTCTCTCTCTCTCTCTCTCTCTCTCTCTCTCTCTCTCTCTCTCTCTTTTACCATATTTTTACACATTTTCAAGTTATTTTCTCTTATCATTTTCTCCTTCACTTGTTCCTCTTGTTTATCCATTGATCTCTCTCTTCTCGTCGTGGTGTATGGCGTTGGTAATGATGAATGGTTGGCTGAATACAAAGGCAAGTGAATACAAAGGCAATGGTAT
>NC_059274.1:12766351-12783851 GCF_017591435.1 Portunus trituberculatus
CTTCCCGTTCTTCCTCTTCTTTCTTTCTTTCTTTCTTTCTTTCTTTCTTTTTTCATCTTTTTCTCTTTATAAATTTGAATTGGTCACGACTCATTAGGTTAAGCTAGATTAGATAAGATAAGCAAACAAAACCTAATATAACCCAACCCAATCTAACCTAACCTAACCCAGCCTAACGTAACCCAATCTAACCTAACCTAACCTACTCCAACCTAACCTAACCTAACCTAACCTAACCTAACCTAACCTAACCTAACCTAACCCAACCCAACTCAACCCAGCCTAACCTAACCCAACCTAACCTAACCTAACCTATCCTATCCTAACCTATCCTAACCTAACCTAACCCAACCTAACCTAACCTAACCTGTCCCAACCCAACCTAACCTAACCTAACCTAACCTAACCTAACCTAACCTGACCCAACCTAACCTAACCTAACCTAACCTCTAGAATCCTTAACACAAGACTGAATAAAACTGAGGAAAAAAAAAACCAAGGAAATTAATAGGAAGGAAAAAAAGTAAATTCCCTATCACTTATTTTGTCTATCAGCATTTCGTCTTCTCTCCTTCCCCCTACCACCTTCACCTTCTGTAGTCACCTGGTCTCCCTTTGGCTTCCTCAGGGGTAGCCTTGAGCACCTGACGATCCTCTGTAACCTAATTTTCAGCCCCACCGCATTCACCCAAACTAGAGTCAAGTTAATTTTCCGTAATCTAGCTGCTTTGTCGTGGGGAGAGAGAGAGAGAGAGAGAGAGAGAGAGAGAGAGAGAGAGAGAGAGAGAGAACATATGATGGATGGTTGGATTCTAAGAAAAGTGTGAGGACGGGATTGAAGACTACAGCTATTACTACTGCTACATCTACTGCTACTCCTTTCGCTACTACTACTACCACTACTACTACTACTACTACTACTGCTATTGCTACTACTACTACTACTACTACTACTACTACTACTACTACTACTACTACTACTACTACTACTACTACTACTACTACTACTACTACTACTACTACTACTACTACTACTACTACTACTACTACTACTACTACTACTACTACTACTACTACTACTACTACTACTACTACTACAAAAAACAACAATAACAATAATGATAATAATAATGATAATAATGATAATGATAATAATAATGATAATAATAATAATAATAATAATGCTAGAGATAATGATAATAATGATAATAATAATAGTAGCTAGCAGGACAGACACTGAATGAAGCTGTGAAGAGGAAAAGGAAGAGAGAAATACAACCTAGTGATTTTGAAGCTCAGCCTGGTCAGCTATTTCTTATGGAGTGAGGGGAAAAGGGAAACACTCTCTCTCTCTCTCTCTCTCTCTCTCTCTCTCTCTCTCTCTCTCTCTCTCTCTCTCTCTCTCTCTCGTGACAGGCCGGCGCAGCTGTAGTGTCACAAAACATGCCATCTGGCCACGCTGATAGCAGGATCCACAAGGCTATGGTGGCGTACACTCTATAACCATTCCTCTTGATTCTTCTCCTCTTTTCCATTTCCCTGCCACGCTCCAATATGTTAAACTTTTAGGTGTGTCCTGTGTCCCCTCAGTTCTCCCGTTCTGCCTATTTCCCTAGCCTCTCTCCCCTCTCTCTCTCTCTCTCTCTCTCTCTCTCTCTCTCTCTCTCTCTCTCTCTCTCTCTTTCTGGTCTCCACGTATGAGCGCCCTTGTCTTTTTTTTTCCACGTATAGCGCCCGTGTATTTTTTTTTATATGTATTTCATTTTATTTTTGATAGGAAGTTGCTGCTGCTGCAATTTTTACTACTACTACTACTACTACTACTACTACTACTACTACTACTACTACTACTACTACTACTACTACTACTACTACTACTACTACTACTGATGAACAGGAACTACGTAACGAAACTGTTGTCCTTGAGTCCCGTAACGACGTAATAGTCTCTCTCTCTCTCTCTCTCTCTCTCTCTCTCTCTCTCTCTCTCTCTCTCTCTCTCTCTCTCTCTCTCTCTCTCTCTCTCTCTCTCTCTCTCTCTCTCTCTCTCTCTCTCTCTCTCTCTCTCTCTCTCTCTCTCTCTCTCTCTCTCTCTCTCTCTCTCTCTCTCTCTCTCTCTCTCTCTCTCTCTCTCTCTGTAACCTCCAAGGCGGGAGTGTGTTCCATTGTCCCGCTCTTCGCTAGGACCTCCTCTGTTAGCGGGTGTCTGGTCCCGGAGCGCTGGCTGGCTGGCTGGCTGGTTGGGGAACTAAGCCTAATCTTAAACCTAAAGCCCCAAGTCCCAGCAGCTTGCCTCCCTCACCCTTCCCTCCTCATTAGAAAGTAATTACGTTACTTTTCTTTCTCATTCCAGAGTCATTCACTTATGCTTTGAAGTTTTTTTCATAATATGGATGCAAATTGTGTTATGTTTCCTTTTACGTCAGGGTCTCTCTCTCTCTCTCTCTCTCTCTCTCTCTCTCTCTCTCTCTCTCTCTCTCTCTCTCTCTCTCTCTCTCTCTCTCTTTTAGTTTCTTTTAGTATTTCTTTCTTTCTTTCTTTCTTTCTTTCTTTCTTTCTTTCTTTCTTTCTTTCTTTCTTTCTTTCTTTCTTTCTTTCTTTCTTTCTTTCTTTCTCTCTCTCTCTCTCTCTCTCTCTCTCTCTCTCTCTCTCTCTCTCTCTCTCTCTCTCTCTCTCTCTCTCTCTCTCTCTCTCTCTCTCTCTCTCTCTCTCTCTCTCTCTCTCTCTTTTAGTTATATTTTTTTCATGCGCACTTTATTTAGTTATTTTCTGTGTCATTATCTTTTATTCGTTTTTTATATATACAGTTGCATTCTTTCGTCTCTCTGTATTATTCATTCTCTTTTATCTCCTCCTCGTCCTTTCTGTCCTTTGTACTTAAGTTCTCGTTTGCGTTCACCTGGTCTTCCTGTGACGTGTAGTAGTAGTAGTAGTAGTAGTAGTAGTAGTGGTAGTGGTGGTGATGGTGGTGGTGGTGGTGGTATTAGCAGGAGTGGCATAATAATCATTCTCCATCATTGATATTATCTTTCTTCATTTCCTTATTTGCCTTATCAGATTTTTTTCTTGAATATTGTGAGTTCGTAGTATTTTTCTCATATTTTCCCTCTCTCCCTCTGTCTCATCCTTTACCTCTTCTGCATCTATCATTTTCTTTTCTTTCCTTTTTCGTCTATCTTTCATTTCCTTATTTGCCTTATCAGATTTTTCCTTGAATATTGTGAGTTCGTAGTATTTTTCTCATATTTTCCCTCTCTCTCTGTCTCATCCTTTTCTGCATCCATCATTTTCTTTTCCTTCCTTTCCGTCCATCCTCCGCCTTTCCCTGCTCCTCCTTTTACATATCTAGCCTCTCCTATTCCGTTTTTCCATCTTTCTTCCTCTTTCCCTCTTCCCTATCTTTTCTTCCATTTCCTTGCTCCCTCTCCCTTCGTTTTTTTCACACAGGCGACGAGAGAGAGAGAGAGAGAGAGAGAGAGAGAGAGAGAGAGAGAGAGAGAGAGAGAGAGAGAGAGAGAGAGAGAGAGAGAGAGAGAGAGTGGGAGAGGGAGAATGGAGGGGAGGCGAGTGGCAGGACCAAGGCAGAAGTAAACTAGGTTAGAATCGATTGTGAAAGAGGAGGAGGAGGAGGAGGAGGAGGAGGAGGAGGAGGAGGAGGAGGAAGAGAAGAAGAAGAGGAGAAGGAGGAGGAAGAAGAGGAGGAGATGGAGGAGGAGGAGGAGGAGGAGGGTGAGGAGTAGGAGGAGGAGGAGGAGGAGGAGGAGGAGGAGGAGGAGGAGGCGAGATAAAGAAAGGATAAAAAAGAGGAAGAGGAAGAGGAAGAAGTGAGTAGCTTTGAAGAGAAGCGATTAATTTGCTGTGATTGTATAGTAAGACTGAGAACACACACACACACACACACACACACACACACACACACACACACACACACACACACACACACACACACACACACACACACACACACACACACACACACACACACACACACACACACACACACACACACACACACACACACACACACACACACACACACCTACTACTACTACTACTACTACTACTACTACTACTAATGATAAGAATAAAACAAATATTAAGAAAGCACTTACCATTCAGAGAGAGAGAGAGAGAGAGAGAGAGAGAGAGAGAGACTTTCATCCCCTCCATTCTGACATTTAAGAACCGACAGCCACTCCATTGACTTGGTTCCTGGTCAGGGGGATGATCGGGATGTTGACGGCAGGAGGAGGAGGAGGAGGAGGAGGAGGAGGAGGAGGAGGAGGAGGAGGAGGAGGAGGAGGAAAATGAGGACTTGTGGTGGAGTAGAGGGGAAGTGTTAAGTGGCATAAGCACATTAAGGTACCTGCCATCTCATCTTCATTCGTTTAGAGGGCGGAGTGACGGTGTGTGTGTGTGTGTGTGTGTGTGTAGGTGTGTAGGTGTGTGTGTCAGCCCCTGTCTCTGCTTGGTAACGGAAGAATTAGGTCACGAGTGAAAAAAATATATGTATAAAGGATAAATCTTAATATCAACGTTAGTCATTCCTTTATACCTTCGCGGACGATTGAAAATGGGAAACGTGTCGCCGGAGGGAGCCGTGAGGGAAGCGACGCGTCAAGAAATTCAGAAACGAGGAGGAAATCAAAGCGTGCTCCGAGGAATAAAAATCTCGGAAGCAATTAGTTATATCCCAGCGGTGAGTGGTGGCGCCGTGTACCCCGCTGCTGTCACCCCGCTGTGGATGTTTTCGATACATTGACTCGGAAATTGCCTTGTGGATCGGGGTATTGGTGGGATGAGACGGGAGCATCAAAGGGGAATGCGGAACCACTTGATTGTGATGGATTTTGTGTTGAAGGGGGCGGCGAGGAGGTAAGTCTGCGGTGCCAGCTTTCATGTTTCACTATCTGTTATGTCGAGTGGTATTGACGTGTTGTGCTTTTGTTTCGTTGTGTGTGTGTGTGTGTGTGTGTGTGTGTGTGTGTGTGTGTGTGTGTGTGTGTGTGTGTGTGTGTTGTTGTTTTTGTACTATTATTATTATTATTATTATTATTATTATTATTATTATTATTATTATTATTATTATTATTATTATTATTATTATTATATTTAATTGGTTTTATATTTTTTATATTCTTTATAGATTAATTTTCCGTCCCTGTGTGTGTGTGTGTGTGTGTGTGTGTGTGTGTGTGTGTGTGTGTGTGTGAGAGAGAGAGAGAGAGAGAGAGAGAGAGAGAGAGAGAGAGAGAGAGAGAGAGAGTTACACACACACACACACACACACACACACACACACACACACACACACACACACACACACACACACACACACCGCTGACTCCTACACACATGCTTTTATTAGAATCAAAACCATGAGTATCAAAACAAGCTGGCTATAAATTAATATGACGTGGCGTTTGGTTCTCTACTCTCCCTGCTGGAGATGGTACTGGCGCCTCTGATGCTGCCATCGTTTCGCGCTCTGCTTACCTTTATGAAGACGTCCCTGCGTGTTGTGTGGCCGGGATTTATTGTTCCTCCCGGCCACCTGAGGAGACAGCCAGGTGTTCGTGGTAGAAAGACACTTAATTGCTGCGCACACACACACACACACACACACACACACACACACACACACACACACACACACACACACACACACACACACACACACACACACACACACACACACACACACACACACACACACACACACACACACACACACAGATAGATAGATAGATAGATAGAGAGAGAGAGAGAGAGAGAGAGAGAGAGAGAGAGAGAGAGAGAGAGAGAGAGAGAGAGACAGACAGACAGACAGACAGAAAAACAAAAAACCTAGATAGACAGATAAACAGATAGATAACTAGACAGATTGGTAGATAGAAAGATAGACAGACAGACAAACAGACAAACAGGTAGACAGACAGACAGACAGACAGTTACACGTTATACTGTACACACACACACACACACACACACACACACACACACACACACACACACACACACACACACACACACACACACACACACACACACACACACACACACACACAGTTGGAAATTCCCGAGTTCTCAATACATATCAGTGTGGTTGACATCACCGTTAATAATCTAATATTGGAGGGAGGGAGAGGGAGAGAGAGAGAGCGCGCGAGAGAGAGAGTGGAGAGAAGGGATCAAAGAAGGGAGGAGAGAGGAGAGGGAAAACGAATGAGATGCGACAAGGAGTGTGAGGGGATAAACGTATGGAGATATTTCAGACCACGAAGGAAGTGTTAAAGGGAAGAAAGTGAGTGAGAGAGTGACGTCACTGTCAAAGAAAAGGAAGAGCGAAGGGAGAGGAAAGGGAAGTGACTTGAAGATGAGGAGGAGGAGGAGGAGGAGGAGGAGGAGGAGGAGGAGGAGGAATTGAAACCGAGTATAAAATTGAAGTATTATATGTCTACGTATTCATTTGGGTAAGAGAGAGAGAGAGAGAGAGAGAGAGAGAGAGAGAGAGAGAGAGAGTCATAGTGAATATTGATGTACGTAATGTAATGCTAATTTAATGCATTGTCTGTTTGTCTGTCTGTCTGTGTGTCTTTCCTTCTGTCTGTCTGTCTGTGTGTCTTTCCTTCTGTCTGTCTGTGTGTCTGGTTGTCTCTGTCTGTGTATCTGTGTCTCTGTGTCTGTTTGCCTATCTAACTATATATTTATTTATTTGTATGTTGTGTGTGTGTGTGTGTGTGTGTGTGTGTGTGTGTGTGTGTGTGTGTGTGTGTGTGTGTGTGTGTGTGTGTGTGTGTGTGTGTGTGTGTGTGTGTGTGTGTGTGTGTGTGTGTGTGTGTGTGTGTGTGTGTCTATCTGTTAGTTTGTCTTCCTGTTAATTTATCTGTCTGTGTATTAATCTTTCTACCAATCTTCTCTCGGTCTCTCTCTCTCTCTCTCTCTCTCTCTCTCTCTCTCTCTCTCTCTCTCTCTCTCTCTCTCTCTCTCTCTCTCTCTCTCTCTCTCTCTCTCTCTCTCTCTCTCTCTCTCTCTCGTAGTAGTTTCAGGGCAAATATTCACTCCTTCCCATCTCTGCACAGCGTCGCCCACAGCCGAGGTGAGGGGCGAGGCGGGGAAGGCGAGGCTTGGAGGAAAGGCTGAGAAATTAAAAAAAATAGAAAAAAATATATATATATGAAAAAAAGTAAATTAAGAAAACAACATAGCAGTAATTGGAGTGTATGTGTGTAAGAGAGAGAGAGAGAGAGAGAGAGAGAGAGAGAGAGAGAGAGAGAGAGAGAGAGAGAGAGAGAGAGATAAAGGTAATTATTGAAAAAGTTGGAATGAAGTAGGAATGATTGATGGAGAAAAAGATGAAAAAAAGAAAAGGACATTTGGTTTCAGGAGGAGAAAGAGGAGGAGGAGAAGGAGGAGGAGGAGGAGGAGGAGGAGGAGGAGGAGGAGGAGGAGGAGGAAAAGGAGGAAGAAGAGGAAGAAGAGGAGGAGCAACGACATGATGAATGGAAACGAATAAAAGAAAAAATGAAACGAAGATGAGAAAAAGATCAGTGTCTAGAAAAGAGCCGAAAAAAAGATTAAATGAAGAAATATAAGAAAGGAAAAAGAAAAGGCGAAAGAGGAAACAAAGGAAGGAAGGAAGGAAGGAAGGAAGGAAGGAAGGAAGGCGAGAAAGGATGGAGAGCAACAAAATGAAGGGAGGGAAAGAGGAAGATGAGAGTAAATGATTGATGATATGAAACAGAGGAATAATGATTAGAGAAGGATAAATATCAGGTCAGGAAGCGAAAGATGATTATAGAAAACGTAAAGGAGAGATAGAGAGAAAGATAGATGAGACAGGGAAAGCAAAGAAAATGGAGAAAAAAGCAAAGAAGGAGGAGGAGAAGGGGAAGAAGTCGAGAAGAGGAAATAATGGATAAATCAGGGATGCTTTTAATTGAGGAAGGGAAGAGAGAGAGAGAGAGAGAGAGAGAGAGAGAGAGAGAGAGAAAGGAGGGTGGTGGAAAAAGAAAGGGAAAAATGCAAGATTAGATGAAATGCGTGCATGCAGAAGAAGAGAGAGAGAGAGAGAGAGAGAGAGAGAGAGAGAGAGAGAGAGAGAGAGAGAGAGAGCAGTTATAGTATTTAGCAGACATGACCCACTTAGCTTATGGTTGACTCTCTCTCTCTCTCTCTCTCTCTCTCTCTCTCTCTCTCTCTCTCTCTCCCTCTAGGTATGAAACAAGCAATTTCACCTCTGATATGCATAATGGTGTTGTTGGTGTGAGGATGAGAAACGAGAGAGCAAATGGTAACGTGGCTGAACGGTGATGGCTGATTTGATGTGCTCTCTCTCTCTCTCTCTCTCTCTCTCTCTCTCTCTCTCTCTCTCTCTCTCTCTCCTCCTCCCTCCTCCTCTCCTCCTCCTCCTCCTCCTCCTCCTCCTCCTCCTCCTCCTCCTCCCAGACAGCAGGTGTTCGCGCACAGGTGAAGGGGAAGCTCATGTTGTTGTTTTTTGTTTTCCTTTTTTTCTTTTTTGAGTTTTTGTAAATTTATATGTTTTTTAAGCTTGCCTGCACAGTGCCCGTTTGTCTCTCTCTCTCTCTCTCTCTCTCTCTCTCTCTCTCTCTCTCTCTCTCTCTCTCTCTCTCTCTCTCTCTCTCTCTCTCTCTCTCTCTCTCTCTCTCTCTCTCTCTCTCTCTCTCTCTCTCTCTCTCTCTCTCTCTCTACTACTACTACTACTACTACTACTACTACTACTACTACTACTACTACTACTACTACTACTACTACTACTACTACTACTACTACTACTACTACTACTACTACTACTACTACTACTACTACTACTTACAACCAGTGATAATCATACATACTTTAAATGAATAGGCGGATGTTTTGGTCTATGTGGATGATCCTCTTGTGTGTTTTAGTGTGTGGATTCTGTATTAAACCTTGTACACGCAAAATACGACTGAATTAAGTAACACACACACACACACACACACACACACACACACACACACACACACACACACACACACACACACACGCAAAAAGGCATACCTACAGAGCCACACATCCCCCGTGGCTCCTTCCCCAGGCAGCGTGCAGTGTCTCCCCGCCTCACCTGAACACCTCCCCTTTAATATTCTCTCCGTTCGTATTTTTTCCCGCCCTTTCAGTGGTTTATGTAATGTAAGGATCAAGGTATCCCTGGGTAGCGGGATGGACGGTGCCTCCATGTGCCACCACCACCACCACCGTCACCACCACCACCACCACCACCACCACTGCTAGGCCACGGTTCCTGGTATTTTTGGTCATTGTCGACGATCCCCCAGCGATCCTTATATCCATTTACCCCCGGGAATGGCTTTACCGAGCATGTGATATTCTCGTTTGCTGTTATGGGTAATATTTATTTTGCATTCCCAACATTTACAATTTTTTTTCTCCCAC
The DNA here is from genome assembly GCF_017591435.1 of Portunus trituberculatus. Taxonomy (NCBI): domain Eukaryota; kingdom Metazoa; phylum Arthropoda; class Malacostraca; order Decapoda; family Portunidae; genus Portunus; species Portunus trituberculatus. The sequence continues at coordinate 12,775,796 of NC_059274.1, forward strand.
GTACCTGTCGCCCTGTCCCTCTCATCCCAATCACCGTGTTTTTTTTTTCTCTCTCTAGCTGTCCCTATTATTTATCCACCTATCCTTGTTATTTCTTTGTGTATCTGTCCTCCTGTCCTCCACCCCCTCCAGTCCCCTTCATCCCCCCAGCACCCCTCTTTTCCTCCCTCCTTTTAGTTTTTCCCCTCCCGTCCTGTACCACTGTCCTCTGTCCTAATGTTTTCCTCATCCCTAACACTACTGTTATCCCATGAGGTTGTCCCCCTGTCCCTCCTATTCCCTTTCCCCTCATTCCCACGTCCTCCTGTTTTTTTTTTTTTTGTCGCCCAGGTGTTCTCGCGTGGCCTCGCCCTCACCCTTGCCAAGCACTGTTGTCTGAGTTTAATGCTCTGGGAGATTCAGCCGCCTCGTCCTCTCTTGGCGAGGCACTCAAGCCGTGGGTTCGCAGGGGGCCATGAGCACACGAATTCCAGTCTTTAAGCCTTACTGAGCCTCCCACCCGCTAAAGCCGTGAGTCCCTGAACCGCTAAGCCGCCCAGACGTGTATCCCTGGAATTCATGAGCCGTTCAGTCCCGTGGATGAGATATTACTCTCATGCAGCGCCTTGGTGTCGATGGCACCACTGATACTGATGGTTGGGTTTCCTCTGTTAGGAACACAAGTCGGTTAATCTTGCTGCTATTCCCATTGTATTTGTGGGCCGCTTCTATCCGAAGTCTTCTCATTGTTATTATTATTTTTGTGTATATAAGATGAGCTCTGGCGAATATCGACCGAAATAGGGAAAAAAATAGTCATTACAGATGCCAGTTCCTTAAGACAGTGGAAAATCCAGACCAGAGTTACATCATGATGTGTCTTAAGACCTTGAAACTTCCCTCTTGACAGAATTCCAGTCATTGAGAACAGGAAATGCAACCTTACAAAAACCTGATCTTTTGCGTGACTCTTAGCTGATCTGGAGACAAGATTCAGGGAACACACTAGAAGGAACTGAAGTGAGTGTGGCATCTTAACTACTGCCCATGACTGTAGCTCTTCCCTCCTGCTGGTGTCCCTTCAAGACCACTTCCCTTGTGTCGCAGCGTGAGGGGTGTGCTCTGGGGACTGCTGGCCTGCGTCATGTCTTGCAACACAGCGCGGCGGACTCCATTCTTGGGTAAGGCTAACGGCGCTGAAGAGATCGCCTCCCTACATGTACTTTAAAGCTCCGGAGTACAAGGCGTGTGTGGTGGTAGTGGTGGTGGTGGTGGACGCCGCGCCAGCCACCCAGCAGCGGGAGGCAGACAGACACAGGCGCCGGGCTGCTAAATGTAACGACGCTTCCCCTTCAAGACCTTGCCGACCTAGACGTGAACATTACACGGATGAGTGACGCCATGCGGGGTGCCTGCTGCTGGTCGTGAGCTGAAAGAATAACGTCCTCTCTCTCTCTCTCTCTCTCTCTCTCTCTCTCTCTCTCTCTCTCTCTCTCTCTCTCTCTCTCTCTCTCTCTCTCTCTCTCTCTCTCTCTCTCTCTCTCTCTCTCTCTCTCTCTCTCTCTCTCTCTCTCTCTCTCTCTCTCTCTCACACGCACCGTCACCACACTATCCTATATCTTACTAATTAAAGGACTCAAGCTCTTTCCTCAATTCTCCTTATAGCCTCCCACTCCCTGTCCCTCCAAACCACCACACGGGACTCCATCGACCACCCTCTACCCTACCTCGTGAAACATTTACCGAGCAACTTGGCCGACTCTCGTTATACTGCGGCTCAAGTCTCGCAGCTGTCACTCTAGCCTGGCCTTGTGTTCCTCCTGGTGTAGATGAACTGCCTTACAAAAAAAGATATTAAGTCTTGACGTTTGAGCAATATAACAACCTTGACAAACTACACTTCCATTTTTTAGGGGTGAGTGGTCATATGTGTGTGTGTGTGTGTGTGTGTGTGTGTGTGTGTGTGTCTCGTTGTTCAAAATAGCACAGTTTATTCTCCAAACTCGTGGTGCGTTTGTATACTAGTATTTATTGTCAATTTGCTGGGGATGGCACGAGGGATGAGAGAGAGAGAGAGAGAGAGAGAGAGAGAGAGAGAGAGAGAGAGAGAGAGAGAGAGAGCGCTGAAAGATGATGGAGAAGCTGTAATTTTGGGCTTATAAAGGAACAAAATTGACTTTCAGAATAAAATATAGTGTTAGCTCCTCCCCCCTCACTCCTCCTCCTCCTCCTCCTCCTCCTCCTCCTCCTCCTCCTCCTCCTCCTCCTCCTCCTCCTCCTCCTCCTCCTCCCCCTCCTCCTCCCCCGACCCTACCATCAGCCGCTCACTCCCCTTCACTTCCCCTTCCCTTGTACACAAATCGATTTCCCTCGTTACTTGCTGATTGCCCTGGTGGTTATAGTGGTGGTGGTGGTAGTAGTAGTAGTAGTAGTAGTAGTAGTAGTGGTAGTGGTGGTAGTAGTAGTAGTAGTAGTAGTAGTGGTAGTGGTGGTGGTAGTGGTGGTGGTCGTGGTAGTAGTAGTAGTAGTAGTAGTAGTAGTGGTAATGGTGGTAGTGGTGGTCGCGGTGATGGTGGTGGTTGTGATGGTGGTGGTAGTGGTGGTAGTAGTGGTAGTAATGGTGACGGTGGTAGTGGTGGTGGTGTGATGAAAAGAATTTCTCTTATCTCTCTCTCTCTCTCTCTCTCTCTCTCTCTCTCTCTCTCTCTCTCTCTCTCTCTCTCTCTCTCTCTCTCATCGGAAACTTTTTGCCAACTAGTTCACTCTTTTCCAAATGATTTCGTGCTGGCCATGGAGAGAGAGAGAGAGAGAGAGAGAGAGAGAGAGAGAGAGAGAGAGAGAGAGAGAGAGAGAGAGAGAGAGAGAGAGAAGGGCAAGTGAGGCGTGTGTTTGTGTGTATGAGAGAGAGAGAGAGAGAGAGAGAGAGAGAGAGAGAGAGAGAGAGAGAGAGAGAGAGAGAGAGAACCAGCCTTTTATAAGCAGATATTGAAGGCGCGTCTCTTTGTTTGGTTTTCCCGCACCGAACTCAGTACAGGAGGCCGAGGGGGCTGACGGGGGCGGTGGAGTCGTGTTGGGGAGGGGCGCTGAGGTTTGTGGGGGGCGGCAATCCCTTCTTGCGCCCCCGCCACGCACTTCACCCATTTGAGCGTCGCGTGGAGGTACACACTCTTTGTTAGTTTTGTTAGTGGTTTGCCTACCAATGTTTGTTTGAGCCCTAGGACGGAGGAGGAGGAGGAGGAGGAGGAGGAGGAGGAGGAGGAGGAGGAGGAGGAGGAGGAGGAGGAGTAGTGTCTGGGGTGTCTGGTCCTTGTTCCTTTCCTCACCCAGACTCTCACAGTTTGTCTCTCTCTCTCTCTCTCTCTCTCTCTCTCTCTCTCTCTCTCTCTCTCTCTCTCTCTCTCTCTCTCTCTCTCTTTCCTTTCTTGTTTGGTCTTGAGGAAAGTCCTGAAGTTTGGGAGGCTGTGTAACCCTTAGTGGTTTTGTGAGAGAGAGAGAGAGAGAGAGAGAGAGAGAGAGAGAGAGAGAGAGAGAGAGGAGTGGAGTGGAGTATTACCTGGTCTTTCTCTCCCTCTCCCTCTTACTTTTGGCTCCTCACAACCTTTGTTCACCTGTGTTTATTAGGTAGCCTCCCACACTCACCAGGTAAACTCTCTCTCTCTCTCTCTCTCTCTCTCTCTCTCTCTCTCTCTCTCTCTCTCTCTCTCTCTCTCTCCACAGGTATAATTTTCCCTCTGTTTAGTTTCCAAGTCAAGTATTTTCACAGGTATTCAGTTTCACCTGTAATTAGTTTGGTATTCATATAATTGAGGTGTTTTCCAGGTGACATGAAGTGTAGTTTGCTAGTAGTTATTAAATTGGTAGTTTAGGTAATTGGCTTGGCTTGGTTAGGTTGTTAGGTTAGGTTAAGTTAGGTTGGGTTGGGTTATTTTCGTTTAGGTTAAGCTGTAGGTTTGGTTAAGTTAGGTTGGGTTAGGTTAGGTTAGGAAAGGCTTGGTTATATCTGAGTTAGGTTTGGGTGGGTTAATTTTGGTTAAGTTAGGTTAGGTTAGGTTAGTTAAAGGTTAAAATGGGTTAAGTTAGGTTAGACTATACATAGGTTAAATTAAGTTAGGTTAGCTTGTATTACGTAACATCCCATCCACTATATTAAATTGAGTTACTTTATATTACGTAAGGTAAGTTAAGGTTAGCGCTCATGTTACGTAACCTGCCACGCATTTACTTCCCCAGGTATTCATCTCGCCAGGTATTCAGCTCACCTGGTATAGATTCCGCCAGGTAAACCATCCTTGCTTTCTCTGGCTCGGAAAATCGCTCCATCTATGTTCTTTAATGTTTACAGTCTGCCGCTCCTCCGGTTCCCAGACTCCAGGATTTCCCGTGAAGAGCCGCCTGAGTTATGGCTACAGGAGAGAGAGAGAGAGAGAGAGAGAGAGAGAGAGAGAGAGAGAGAGAGATTTTTTGTTTTTTCTTTTCTTTTTACTAAGCGAAATGTTGTCAGCCACTGTATATCACAATCTTTTTCTTGTTATCTTCTTTCCTCTTGGACTCTTGTTTGTGGTCCTCTTTTTCGTCTTTTCTTGCCTCCTTTTTCTCATCTCTGTTCTCGTCCTCCCTTGTCCTCGTCCTTGTCATCGTCATCTTAATATGCTTGATAGTGTTGTCTTCACAAACATCCCTTTAAGAACCAAGAGACAGTTTCTTTCTTTGTGTTCTTTTGTGGTCTTTTTTTGAGTTTTTTCGTTCCTTTTTTCTTATTGCCGTCCTCGTCCTCACCTTTATTTTCTTCCTTGTCATCGTCATGTTAACGCATCCTGGGTAATGTACAGTGGTCCTCTCAAACACCCCTTTAAAAAATTAGGAGATAGACTGTTTGTTCTTCCTTTGTATTCCTTTGTGTCCCTTCCTCCTCCTCCTCCTCCTCCTTCTCCTTCTCCTTCTTCTCCTTCTCCTCCTCCTCCTGGGCCATCACGCTCCCTCACTCACCTTTTGTTTGGGTCTGAGAGTCGGATTTACTCGTCGCTAAGGAGAAACCCACGTAGTTGTTTGTTTGGTGAGGTGCGGGTTGTGTTCCCTGCTTCTCCTCACCCTTGCACCCTAACGCACTCTAACCCTGCATGCTGGTACACTACGGCTCTCCTATGTACCTTTTTCCTTCCAATTCTGTTATCATCACTGTCTGTTTCTCCTCGTCTTTAACTCGTCCTGTGGTGTTCCCTCTCTCTCTCTTGTCTTCATCTTTGCACCCTGACGCAATCTAGCTCTGCATGTTGGTACACTACGTCTCTCTTGTGGGACTTTTGCTTCCTATTCTGTTATCATTACTGTCTGTTTCTCCTCGTCTTTAACTCGTCCTGTGGTGTTCCCTCTTTGTGTCACTCACTGCCTGTAATCCTCCTCGTCCCACCCTTCCTCCTCTGCCTTTCCCCGCCGTCCTTCCCAACCCTATGTCTCCCAATCTCTTTTTTAGGTGGCCATGCACGCGCTCCTCTGCCTCTTATGGATGCTTTGAATTCCCTCCTGTCTTCTCTCTGTCATCCTTGCTGTATTTTTCCTCGTTATGGTAGCAAGGTTGGTTTGTAATATCTTCGTTTTATTTTTGTTCTTTCTTCACTGTTCTGTTCGTTATTAGCATACCAGTTTGTTTTTTTTCTCATATCTTTTCTCTGTCACACTTTCTTCTTCTCTCTGCTTCGTATCACCGCGCCAGTTTCTTTAATTTCATGTTCAGTGTCACCCTATCGTCATTTGTTTACTCCTGTTGTTCATTCTTCTTCTTGTCTCTTTCTCTCTCTCACTCTCATCTATTCATTACCACACTGTCAATTTCTCTTCTTTTCTGTTCATTGTCATATTACCAGCATCAATTCATGTCTTCCTTCCCTGCCACTTTTCTTCACATCCCTACAACCTCACCATTCTGAGTTATACTTTGCCTGTCACCCTTCCCTTATTGCCCAGTTTCACCCTTCCAGCACCATTAAATTTTCATAGTCTCATATTTTCCTGTGTCACCTTGTGTAGCCTTTCCAGTGTATCCCCTCTCTGTGTGTCACCCTATTTTCAAACACTAAGCTACTCGTGTCATCCTTCCATTATTGCTCAGTTTCACCCTTCCAGCACCATTTCATAGCCTCATATTCTTCCTGTGTCACCCTATGCAGCTTTTCCAATGTATCCCCTCTCCGTGAGTCACCCTATTTTCAAACACTAAGCTCCTCGTGTCATCCTGTCTGTCTTTCCCCTAGTGTCACCTATCCCCACACTTTCACTTCGTAACCTCCATGTCACGTCTGGCTCTCCCCTACGCTCCCTATTATCTCCCTGGTTCTCTCTGCCCTCGCGCACGGCCTGTCGTTAGCACCACGTGAAGGCTGGAACATAATGGAGAACTCCCTGCCAGAGTTTATTGGCTGAATTCCCCGCTTTATGGGCGTTCCGGCAGGTTGTATGTGGGTCCCGGGGAGGATGGGGAGAGGAGGCAGCAGGCGGGTGGAGTAGAATGATGAGGGAGGGTATAGAAAAGTGAAGGACGGTAAGGGGAAAGTGAGGAGAGGTTAGGGTATGGTTAGCGAGGGTTTAGCAAGGGGCTTAAAGGGGTAAGGAGAGCTGTGACTAAACTAGAATGAGGGAGTGAGCTGTTTGAAAGGGTAAATAATGGGGAAGGATACACGAAAGTGGAATGGGCAGAGAATTGGTAGAGGATTTTGGCAACGGGTTTAAAAGGATGAGGGGAGCTGTGGGTAGTTTAGAATCAGGAAGAGAGCTGTTTAGAAGAGGAAATATATATAGCACAGAACGAGAGACCGCATAGAAAAATGGAGTATAGTAAAAATGAAAATGTGAGTTGATAGGGAACGCTTGGAGAGAATTTTAAACGAGATATAAGGGTTTTCAAGGGGTAAGGGTGTGCTATGACTATGACAGAGAGAGTGATAGAGAACGGAGAGGGAAGGGAATGAGGGAGGATACAGTAATAAGATAGGGCGGAGGGCAGCGTTACAAGACAGACACGAGAGTTTGGAAGCGGTAAGTGCGATGTTTGTTTCTGGCCTCTCGTAACACTGCGGCTCGCCAGACTTAGACAAGTGAGACGAGGGAGGGAGCCAGGAGAGGGGAAGGTAACGAGCGAATAGATGGGGCGGAGGAAAGAGGAGCAGGGCAGATAGGAGGGCTTATGAGTAGGTGAAGCATGGAAGGGAGAGAAGAGAGGTAGTGAGAGTATATCGAAGAGGGAAGATACGAGAAGTGAGGAGGGCTGCATGAAAGTAGGGCAAGTAAAGAGAAGGAATAAAAGGGGGAGATAGTGCAGAGGGAGGGAAAAGTGGGAAAGAGCGAGGACAAGCAAGAAGAGGATGGAGAAACTGGAGGGATGGGAAGCAGAGTGGAGAGAAGAGAAGGAAGAGCAGAATGAAGAGACGGGAAGGAGAGAAAGGAAACAGTGGAGAGAAGATGTAGATGATGAACAGGAAGGAAATGGCAAGATGAAGGGATTGAAGGGAAGAACAAGGGTTGCAGGGATGAGGAAGTAAGCGGTGGAGGAAGAGAACAGATGGAGAATGATAAGGAGGAGGTAAAAACTTTGATATTTGGAGGGTTGAAGGAAGGAAGGACGGAAGGCGTGTATGGAGTGTATTGTGATGGTGTTTTGTTTTGTGATATACGTTTCGATTTAGGGAGACACACACACACACACACACACACACACACACACACAGACTTCTTGTGACTTCTTGAAATCAATCTTCTCTCACGTCCACTCCCAATTATTATTTTTCTTCTTCATCTTCTTTTTTTCTTTTTCTTCTTTCCTCCTCCTCCTCCTTCTCCTTCTAAGGCCACTGAAATGACTATCCGTGTTCTCAAGGGTCTTTTTCCTGTTAGTAATGTAGTAATCCTGTTAATATGTCAACAAAACCATAGGAAAAACAAACTGAATTTAAAGATCCAGTGTCATTTCAACGTAAGCCTTTTGAATGTAGTGGGAGTGGGGTGCTGTGTTTTAGAATATGGTATAACATATTTTTGTAATACTATGATGAATGGCGGAATATGTATAACTGACGGACTGACTAGC
>NC_059274.1:12791351-12796351 GCF_017591435.1 Portunus trituberculatus
TAATAATAATAATAATACCATTACCACCACCACCACTACTACTAAAATATTAACAAATGCAAAGTACCTGGCGTACCAAGAGGAGATCTACATAATACTTAGCCAATAAATAATGAACCTCCAGCAAGATCAGAGAGCGAGAGAGATTTAGGACTCTTGCCTCCGTTACTTCAGACCTCCATCATAGTGAATAGCGTACAGATGCCATAAATAGAGCTAATCGCATGTTGGGATGTACTGCTGGGAGTTTTGGAAGTCTCGCTGTGATGTTAACCCCTTCAATACCATGACGCGTTTTCATATTCACTCTGCTTACTATTTGGTGATTTTATACAGCTTCAGAAACTTACGTGGGGGTTAAAATCGTGAAGGCTGGCCGTTAATCTTCTGAGCTCCATAGACCGTTCTTAGTGTAAATAAAATCGTCTAATCATACCCAAAACTCAGGTAAAAAAACGTCCCAGTACCGAAGGAGTTATGTTTGGCATGTGTCAGATTTAATTTTAACTGTGATCTCCTTTATACTAATTCTTTAAAATTTATACAATGCTGGCTTTTCACGGGAATTTATGGGCTAAAGGGGATACTTTTTTGGGGTAACTCCTATCTCAAAGCCCACCCGCTAGGAAACCGCTGCCCCGAGTGAGGAAGCCCAACCTACACTCGGACCGTGGACAGGATTCGAACCCGGTACGCTTGGAGACCCCAAAGCACGCATGGTTCCACTGTACTATTATCTCCATATACTTATGTTAGGGTCGGGTAGGGTAAGGTAGTGTAGTGTAGTGTTAGGGTACGGTAGGTAGGTGAGGAGAGGTGAGGTGAGGTGAGGTGAAGTGAGGTGAGGTTTGGTTAGGTCAGATCACCGAGGAGAATGATTAGCACTAGATAAGACATCGTAGAAGCTGTTTATGTGACTTTAGTTTTCATATTTACATTCGCCAGAGAGTTAAAGATGGACTGAATGATATAAGAATGACGATTTAGACGAGATTCATAGGGTTGGCAGTCAGTGTAGGACAAGGAGTAAACGGTTCGAGGTTGATAAAAGGTTGAAAAGGAGTTGAGGAGAATTTGGTGGTAAAGTAGAATAATAGATGGCTGGAATATGCTCCGTAATGAGGTTGTTAGTGCTGAGTCACGAGGAAGATTTAAAAGGAGATTGGATACATTTATAGAGAGGCCCGATGGGTGGATGTAAATAGGTATGATATTACTACTACTACTACTACTACTACTACTACTACTACTACTACTACTACTACTACTACTACTACTACTACTACTACTACTACTACTACTACTACTACTACTACTACTACTACTACTACTACTACTACTACTACTACTATCACCACTACTACCTTTTCCTCATCATCACCATCATAATTTTCCTTCTACCACTACCACCACTACTACTATTACTACTAGTATTACAACAACAACAACAACAACAACAACAACAACAACAACAACAACAACAACAACAACAACAACTACTACTACTACTACTACTACTACTACTACTACTACTACTACTACTACTACTACTACTACTACTACTACTACTACTACTACATCATACACAGACTCACTTCAACTCGTCACACTGCACACACATTTATCAACCACTTAATTAACAAACAACAATGCGCATTTCAAACCAAGACGAAGGAAGCACAATAAGTAAGCAGCTGGAACCAAACTGAGCAAAATTACCAGCTGGAGTTTATCTAGTGAAGGAGGAAGAGAAGTAGGAGTAGAAGGAGGAGGAGGGGCAGGTTTTCAGGTGAGTTAATGTACCCAGGTGAGGCGCGAGTGTTGCAGGTGATAGATGGTGACGCCAGGTGAGGGAAGACTGGCTTTTCGACTTGCTCATTAGTGAAGGTGATTAAGGCGGGAATGATCGAATTATCTTACAAGGGGATTACTATTATTAAAGAAGATTTGTCATTAGGAGAAGTCTCACTCTCCTGTTAGTTACTTAAGTCAGCGTGTGGGTGGTGGTGGTGGTGGTGGTGGTGGTCGTCGTAATGGTGGTGAAGGTGGTCTGGCTTTCATGACCGATAGATAGATAGTAGTAGTAGTAGTAGTAGTAGTAGTAGTAGTAGTAGTAGTAGTAGTAGTAGTAGTAGTAGTAGTAGTAGTAGTAGTAGTAGTAGGAGGAGGAGGAGGAGGAGGAGGAGGAGGAAGAACGATAAAAACAATAATAGTAGCATGACAATGATTGTGATGGTGGCTATATAGATAGATAGATAGATAGATAGATATTAGTAGTAATAATAGTAATAGTAAAATTTTAATAGTAGTAACAGTAGTTATAGTAGTAGTAATAGTAGTCGTAGTAACAGTAGTAATAGTCAGAAAAGTGATGGCAGTAGTAGTAGAGGTATAGATCGACAATAGTAGCAGTAGCAGCAGCAGTAGTAGTAGTAGTAGTAGTAACAGTAATAAGGATGGATGACAATAATAACAGTACTGGTGGAGAAATAAGAGGGGAAAGAAATGACAGTGGTGATGGTGAAGGAAGATGAAATAGCTTATGGTAATACAGTAATGGGAGTCCTTGTGATGATGGTGGGAGATAAGGAAACGATGATAACAACAGTGGGAATGTTAAGAAGGGAAGACGAAAGGAAGAAAAGGAAAGGAAGAAAAGAAAGAGTAGGAAAGAGGTAAGGGAGGAGAAGAGGAGGTGAAAGAGGAGGAGGAAGAGGAGACATTTAGTAAAGAAGGTGCATAAAGCAAAATCTTAATAGAAATGATGGAAATGTCAAAAGGAAAGACGAGAGGAGGAGGAGGAGGAGGAGGAGATTGAACAGGAAAAAGTAATAATAAAAGGAGATGATGAAGGACGGAAAGATATAAGGAGATGAGAAGGAGGAGCAGGAAGGAGAAGCAAAAAATAAATAAATAGATAAAAATGAGGAAACGTAAGGGAAGAGAAGAAATAGGAGGAGAAAATGAAGAGGAAGAGATAAAAGGAAGGAGAATGAAGAGGGAGAAATAAAGAGAAGAAGAAGAAAAGAAGAAGGGAAGGAGGAGGAGAATAAATGGCAGGAAGAATGAAAGAAGAAATAGAGGAGAAAGAGAACGAAAAAGAAGAAATGGTGAAAGAGGTTGAGGAGGAAGAAAAAAAATAGAAAAATAGAGGAAGAAGAAGAACAAGAACAAGAACAAGAACAAGAAGAAGAAGAAGAACAGGAAACTACCACCTATCTCTTCCACCCTCCACGTCTCCTCCACTCCACTCCACCCAATGTTTGTGGAGGAGCTTTCCAGGCAGTGCATGAAGGGGGGAGAGGCATTAAGGGAAGGGGGTGAAGGGGGAAGGGGGGTGACAGCAAACATGGGGAGGCAAAGTGGGGGAGTTGAGCCGCTCTCCCCACACTTATAAACCAAGTAAGGGGGAGGGGGGAGGAAGGGATGGGGATTTGCGTTGCTGTTTAAGTGTACTGTTCGCTTCCTTCACCTTCTTCGTAAAGTTGGTGTAAGGTGTGTGTGTGTGTGTGTGTGTGTGTGTGTTTCAATGTTTGATCTGCTGCAGTCTCTGACGAGACATCCAGACGTTACCCTACGGAACGAGCTCAGAGCTCATTATTTCCGATCTTCGGATAGACCTGAGACCAGGCACACACCACACACCGGGACAACAAGGTCACAACTCCTCGATTTACATCCCGTACCTACTCACTGCTAGGTGAACAGGGGCTACACGTGAAAGGAGACACACCCAAATATCTCCACCCGGCCGGGGAATCGAACCCCGGTCCTCTGGCTTGTGAAGCCCGCGCTCTAACCACTGAGCTACCGGGTGTGTGTGTGTGTGTGTGTGTGTTTTTTATTTGTCGTATGTTTTTGTCTATAGAAGTGGTGTTTGTTGTTGTTGTTGTTGTTGTTGTTGTTGTTGTTGTTGTTGCTGTAATTCACTGTTGATATTAAAGTAGTAATTATTATTATTATTATTATTATTATTATTATTATTATTATTATTATTATTATTATTATTATTATTATTATTATTATTATTATTATTATTATTATTATTATTATTATTATTATTATTATTATTATTATTATTATTATTATTATTATTATTTATTATTATTATTATTATTATTATTATTATTATTATTATTATTATTATTATTATTATTATTATTATTATTATTATTATTATTATTATTATTATTATTATTATTATTATTATTATTATTATTATTATTATTATTATTATTATTATTATTTATTATTATTATTATTATTATTATTATTATTATTATTATTATTATTATTATTATTATTATTATTATTATTATTATTATTATTATTATTATTATTAGTAGTAGTAGTAGTAGTAGTAGTAGTAGTAGTTGCTGTCGTTGTTGCTGTTGTTACCGTTTGAGTAGTACCGCCATCATCATCCTCACTCCACCACCACCACCACCACCACCACCACCACCCTCATCATCTTTACCATCACTGTTATTGCCATTAATCACCCGGGGCACCGTCGCTATCATCATCATTAGCGTCATCACCACCTTTATTTACACCAATGTAATTACCACGTCACTATCATCAACATTATTACCCACATTATATCGAGGGCCCTCTAATCGAACACCCCTCTAACGCACCCACCCACCAGCACCATCACCACCACACCACCTCATCACCCAATCAGAAAAGAGCTCTCATGGCCTTCACTTCATCAGCCAATCACAGCGAGGCAGGCGATGCGAGGGGCAGTGATTGGCCCAGCGGAAGTAAGCGGAGGGAAAAACGTGGTTATTCTGGTGACGCGAAAGAAAATGATGGAAAAAGAGTGAATATTCCTCTGAGCGCATTGCAGTTCAGGTCATAAGGTCATTTTTATTCTCCTCTCCCCCCCTCGTGTCCTTCCCCAGCCCTCTTGTCCCCGCCAGCTCCCTCTCCGATACACATCTCCCCTCCAGATCTCTGCCAGCTTGGTTACCGTGATAAACTTTGGTGATAGT